>NW_018362987.1:796237-973507 GCF_002078875.1 Numida meleagris
TCAGCCCTTAAATGAGGCCTAAGAGGGGTGGAGCCAGGCTCCACCCCTTCTGGTTGCACAGGTGAATTGCCTTCACCTGTGCTCCCAGGGCTGACTGGGTCTTTCCTCCAGGTGCTCAATCAGTGGTTCAGGCCATGACTCAGCAGTTCCCATACAGGACTGTTCTCAAAAATGTGTTTGAGGAAGGGATAGTGTCTGCAAAGCAACCCTTTTGCTGCTTTTGAAAGAGTAAGGACAAGATACTGTGTCACAGAGTGTTAAAAATGACTTCACTCTCAAAGCTCTCCTGAAATGGCCACAGAATTTAGGGAAATAATCTTTTTAAGGAAACAAAGGTAAAATTGGCTCCTGGTACTGCACACAACTTTAAATTTCATTCTCTATTCCCAGCAGCTGTAGATGGAGTTCTTTGCAAAGATGGATGGAAGGGCAAATAAGGGCTTATCTCACTTTGCAAGTGTCTCTTCCCAGGGAAAATGTTCCTGGCAGCCCTGTAAATGCTACAGAAGTCCTCTCAATTTTGGGGGGGGATGTTGGGAGAATTTAAGGAGGATATGAAGCCTTTATATGGTTAATGCCACCAACCTGTGTTGTACATCAGCATTGCTCAGCTTGAGGCTTACTGTCTTATTGATGAAATAGATGGTGGGTTCCCTGCAGCAGTTAGATGTGCAGTAAGTATATGGGTGTGCCATCTCTGGCCGCTAACAGATTCTCATTCGTTGTCTTCTGAGGCATACAGTGCCTCCTATTAACTGATGAACACTTAAATATATGTGCTAACAAGTTTCCAATTCAGAGGGCAGTGAAGTTTGGCACCTTGCAGCCAGGTGGCTCTTAGATGTCCTCTACACAGTGCAGCAACTGGCCAACTATGGTCTAGGTTGGAGCTGATGGTATTTCACTTGAGCAAGGACTATGCCCAACTTCTCCTATCTGATTCATTTCGTAATATGTTACAATTTGGCAGACTTAACCTGTTTCTGTGGAGCCACCAGCAAGGTCTGCACTATGTGGTAAAACCAGTGGTTCCCAGCCATGCCCTACTGCAACTTGGCTTTGATCCATTGTGCAGTATTACACAGTTTTTGTGGGAAAAGAAAAAAAAGTGACAAAACTATAGCGTTTGCCATTCCTGTGGCAAACACTGCTACTCATCAAGTGTATGGGAACTGCTGAGTCATAGCCTGAACCACTGATGGAGCACTTGGAGGAAAGATCCAGTCAGCCCTGGGAGCACAGGTGAAGGCAATTCACCTGTATAACCAGATGGGGTGGAGCCAGGCTCCACCCCTCTTAGGCCTCATTTAAGGGCTGACTGCCACCAAGGAAGCATCTCTTTCTGGAGATTCCTTCTTGGTGGAAGCTTTTCTCTGTGAACCCAGAATCTTCTGATATGGGTGAGCAATCTTCTTTGTTTCCTTTGTAGCGCCTTTCTAGCATGCTGGTCCTTTCACCTCTTTTGTAATGCCTTTTCCATCGTGTCAATCTTTCTGATTGTTGTAGCAAGATAATGATTTAGATTCTCCTCGCTGACTGTGTTAAATAATGAAAAAAACAGTGGAGTTTAGAGAAACCACTGTGTCATGATTGCTTTTACCATCTAAAAGGAATTTATTTCCTCAACACGGATCACTGATGGAAATTGTATTAAGGTCATTATTTAATCTGATTAATTTTTCACAGGTAGAGAGATTATTATTTTTTAATGTATTTGATTCTAGAAATTAGACTTGGTGTTTCTCTAACAGCATTCACAAACAGCTATTTTGTTCTAACTTGTTATTTCAGAAATGCTGGTAAGAGTCTGTTTAGATGGAAAAGGAAAATACAGATTTTAAATATATAAAAGATTAAGCCAGGCCTGCTCTGTTTTACTGTTACAAAAAGCTATCACAGAATGTGAAGAGGGGTTAAACAAAATAGTAAATGCTGATTAATTACTGCAGTTTAACTCAGGAACACGAAGCATGAGAATGCAAGGAACTGCCAAAGTTAATACCACCATCAAAACAAGTAAGAATAGTAAATATTTATGTCTCCCCTATCAGTTTAATTTACTGATACACGTTCTTCCTTTGCAGACTGAAAATGCTACATAGTTAGCACTATCAATATGCATAAATAGATAAAGCGTAAGGATGTTAATTCAGAGTAGATAACAGAGCACACAGTGGCCAGTAGGCATACTGAAAGACCTTCACAATGTAATCAAACACTGATAGGATTAAGTCCAGTAAGTTGGAAGCACAGTAAAGAACATAAGTAATGCTCCTAGATCTGACACTCAGAAGCTCTGCATGGCTCAGCTGCTGGCTCCTTCATTTCTTTGACATCATTAAGCAAGGATGGGAGGGACAGGAGTTTGCACAGAGAGATACCCAGTCTAGCATAGGAGTCAGAGTACAGCCATGCTGGGAAGTGTGCTGCCCCAGTTAATTACCCTGCCTAGATGACAAATCACAGTCACTTTTTTTCTGGACTCACAACATAGCTCTGCCCTTGCTTGCTTAGTGGGTATTTGTTCTCACTCTGTGCACGTGTAAATGCATGGCTGTACACAGATACATACGCCTATCTGTCCATACTTCCTTCTCCATCTATAAATGAATAGCTAAGACATGGACTATTGTATGAAATAGACCTTCCTGTTAAAACAAGCTACTAGCCAAAGAAAGTACTATAAATAAAAGAATGCACATCTGTTTATAAACCATAATGTATCTTCAGGGGGGCAGGAGAGAGATACAGAAGAATGATGGAATGTGCAGCATTATGCAGTACTGTGACCACCAGACCCTGGCAGGTCACTGAGCATAGTGCTGTGTGCACTAGCAGCAATTACTCCGTGGCAGTGGTGTTCATAAAGGCAAGCAGAAAAATCACACTGATTTCAGCAGCTGCTCTGTGATTATGATACCTCTTTCCAGCCTTCCTAATAACCTCCATGCCATCAAGCTTATGAAGATGCAGTCAATAAAGGAAAGAAGTATGAAAAGAAAACACAGCAAAACTACCTGAGCCTCAAAAGCAAGGTAACAGTCTGTAAGAACATCAAAACTCCCTATCTGCTCTAACTGCAGGATGCGTCACCTTGGTTTTTTTTTTTGTACTTTCCTCCCAGCATCCATTCATGTGGCACGTTGAATGGAAAATCAGATTAGGGCAATATTTGCTTTTTAGGAATTTCATGGGGGTTGTAGGAAGGAATTAATCCTATGCTGTGATATACATTCACCAGATTGCTCTATTATATTAACTATAATTTGGAGGGAATAATCTAATCTAATTAATCATATACGACAGCGGATGTAATTGCAGTCCTCTTAAGGTACACTTACTTAGGAGTGGAGACTTTTCCAGCACAGAAGCACCCCACCCTGCTATGGCAGGGTACACAGGTAAGTGTGAAACTACAGGTGGATGGGTGTACCTTCTCCAAAGCTGGTGGGGTGTAATTTGGCAGTTAAAATCAAGCCATTTCCCAGAACTCAAATCTTAACAAATCAGAGGACTGGGCAATCACCAACCAAATGAAGCTTAAGATGACTATGTGTCACTTTCTGCAAGGCAACCCTGGATGTATGTACAGACTGGGAGACAAGCTGGACTCCCATAGAAAAGGATCTGGAGGTTCTGGCTGATAGTGAGTTGAATATGAGTCAGCAGTGTGCCCTGGAAGCCAGTAGGGCCAACTATCCCTTAGGGGTACATCAGGCCCAGCACAACCTCTGGGAGGGGAAAGGGAGTGACCTGCTCTGCTCTGCCTGGTGCAGCTGCACCTCAAGCACTGGGTCCAGGTTTGGGCTTTGCAGTATCAGAAGGACATAAAGCTATCAGAGAGCATCTGAAGAAGATGAGGAAGGGTCTGGAGGCCAAGGCATGTGAGAAGCAATTAAGGTCCATGGGTTTGTTGGGCCCAGAGCTGAGGAGGCTGAGAAGAGGCCTCATGGGAGCCTACAGCTTACTCCCAGAGAAGGAGAGGGCCTATCCTGATCTCTACTTTCTGGTGACTGCGATAGAACCCAAGAGAGCAGCATGGAGCTGTGGCAGGGAAGAGTCAGGCTGGATGTTAAGAAAAAGTTCTGCACCAGAGGGTGGTTGGCATGGCCACGAGATGCCAGAGCTAAAGGAACATTTGGACAGTGCTGTCAGACATAGGGTTTGGATTTCTGTAATTCAATTACATTAACTTCTATTCAGTATGTTTATCATGTTGTGCTAGGATGATTATAGCAGCTGAGGGACAGGCTTTTTGCATGCTCCTATCCAGGGGCAGCATCCAAGCAGAAACCGCCCACTAAGCTTTAGTCTTGCCTTATGACACCCAATTATTTTGCCTGCCCATTTTTTGTTTACTGCTACAAGTTGGGGTGTACTCTGATTTATGAGACCTGTCTGATATGACTCCAGGAGTTCTTCCTGCAGTTGTGCCTCAATGTTCACAGTTAGATATCTTCCCATTAGTCTTTGGGTTACTTTTTTTTCTAGATGCATTTCCTTGCGTTTATCTCTGCTAAAACTCACCTACCTCCCTTTTTTTGCCCACTCATTCTGTGATGTTTGTCTGAGCCAACTTAGTATCATGGCATCATTTTACCCCAAACCACTGGCTTATTTGGTTTTGTTTGCTTTGCTGTTGTTTTCTTTTCAGAAATATATTCCATAAAATATATTCCATATATTCCATAGCATTTGGTAGATGCAGCAGAATTGCCAGGTCACAGCCTGGACCAGCGGCTGAACACCAGGTGAGAAGGTGTGGCTAACCCAGGAAGCTCAGGTGCAAGCAATGCACCTGAGTGACCAGAAGGGTGAAGCCTGGATCCATCCCTCTTCGCCTGCATTTAAGGGTTAGCTGCTGAAGGAGCAGTATCTTGCCAGATAGAGATTGCACTACTCTTGAGTTGTCATGGATTTTTGGAAGGGGTGAGCCCATTTTCCTTTTTTGTTACCTGCTATTGCTCTGTGGTGTTTGTATCCCATGAGAAGGCACTGTCATTGCCTTCTTTTGCTATACATTATTGGTGAGCCAGGCAGGCATCAACCTCCTAACCATATTCTAATCCTCCTGTAAAAGAGAATACTAAAAATGGCATTCCTAAAGAACACAACTGGATGGTTCTCTTGGGGAAAAAAACTAGCCCTCTAGACAAAACCTTGCCAGGGCATGTCCCAGGACTTCTAGGATCCCCATATTATTGGATTGCCACAGTGACTGAAAAATGGGGCCCCTTGCAGGGTGGCGGCAATATTTATAGTCCCCCAGCCCTCATGATGGAATATTTTCATGGCCTCAGTAAAGATACACTGATAACAAAAGAATGACAGCTGGCTGCATCCACTTTGGCTTGGCTGCTGTATGGGAACTGCTGAGTCATGGCCTGAACTACTGATGGAGCACCTGGAGGAAAGATCCAGTGAACCCTGGGAGCACAGGGGAAGGCAAAGGTGGAGCCAGGCTCCACCCCCCTTAGGCCTCATTTAAGGGCTGACTGCCACTGAGAAAGGATTTCTTTCTAGAGATCCCTCCTTAGTGGAAGCTTTTCCCTGTGAACCCAGAATCTTCTGATATGAGTGAGTGATTTACTTCTCTTCCTTTGTAGCACCTTGCTATTGTGTCAGTCCTTCCACCTGTTTTGTAACACCTTTTCCATCACGTTGATCTTTCCAATTGCTGTATTTGGTGAGCCAGGCAGACCAAAATATTAAAATGGCTTTCCTTTTGAACGTCTTTAAGTGGGTTAAGGGGGAAAACATTGTCCTTCTACATAAAACCCTGCCAGGGCACATCCCAGGATTTCTGGGTTCACCCTTTTATGAATTGGCAGCCATAGTTGAAAAATGGGGTACCTTGCAGGATAGTGGAAATACTTCTCAATCCCCATCCTGCATGGCAAAATACTTCTATGGCTTAAATAAAGATATCCTAATTACAAAGGAACACCGAGTGGCTGCACCCACTGTGGCATGGCCGCTATCAATGGCACTGAATCATGCAGATCTGTCAAATAGTACTTTAGAAAATGAGAACCAATTACTGCGTGATCATGTTGAGAAACTTGAGCAAGAGCTCGACCTATTGACAGTGGAAAAAATCAAGCTTAACTTTCCCTTTAAAGTAAATACAGAATATCATATTGGAAAATAGTCAGGCCCCTGAACCAGTAGACCTGGGTTATCCAATGGAAAAAATCTTGATCAGATCTCAAAGCCCCACTTGAGGTGAGTACCTTTGAGATCTGACCTGTAGTGACACAAAAAAAAAGAAACAACCAAAAAGGTATGGGATAGACCAGCAGGGATGCCCATTGATCAAAGGCCCCCTGCCCAAACCAATATCCGGGTGCATGCAGGTTTATGGTCCTCCATGGAGGACATCTAAACGTATATTCGTGAGCTAGGAATGAAAGAGGCCATTTATGAGGAAGCCTTCGGAAGCCTGATTTAGTAAAATTCTTGGCCGGAGTGAGGGACCTAATTTTACAACAGGCACCCTCCCACTGTTATGGCACACTGTTATCTATATTGAACGCCCTGGTGGCCTCAGAGACCATTATTCAGCAGGCTGCCCAGCTCGTGGCTGATCTGGGGGAGATGGAGCACTTAAGGGCAAGGTGTAATATTAGGGCAGTGGAAGGGGCTGTGGTATATCCAGATATTAAAACTAGAAAAGCTGCCCCATGGACACCCCAGTTGGGCCCCATACAGGTGTCCCAAAACCAGATGTTTAATGACCTTATATGGGCCAGCATGGCTTTTGCAAAATCAATCGCCAACCTAATCACATTTTGCTTCAGTTATGGAAACAACTGAGGGATGACCAAAAATTCAAAATGCCCTCAGAAGAGCAGGGGTACAAATAATTGAATGAGTACCAGAAAATGCTTGGAAACTAGAGGACTTGATAGTCCCTAATAAAAGGAAAAAGCTGCCGCAGGTGACTCGGGCTATGATGTCCGAGCCACCTGAGGAAAAAGCACTCATGATAGGGGATATTAGTCCCCCTGTAACTATGGCCTCCAGACAGGACTAGAGGCCCTATGCTGAGCTGACCATTTTTTGGTCCCAAAAGAACATACAAAGGGTTATGGCATTGGTTGACACAGTTGTGGAAACATCAATTAGTTATGGGGATCAGTCTAAGCTTAATGGGGATAGAGTGATGATTGGTGGCTGTGAGGGACAGACCATTCCAGTTACCCAGACGTGGTTGAAATTGGGGGTTGGGCATCCCCCACCCTGGGAGTATAAGGTGTCTGTTGCCCCAGTCCTAGAGTACATCTTGAGCATAGACATTTTAAGGGGTCTGGCTCTCCAGACAACCATAGGAGAATTCAGACTTCGACAGAGGTGTATCAGTGTCGAGGTGGTGCAGGTGATATTGAGAGGCCATGTGAAGCATGAGCCTATTCACCTGCCGGAACCATGCCAGATTACTAATGTGAGACAGTATAGGCTCCTGGGGGGCGCAAGATGAAATATCAAGGACTGTGCAGGAATTAGAAAAGGCTGGGATCATAAGACCTGCACATAGCAGCTGAGGCTGTTTCCCCTTGTCCTGTCACCAGTGAGAAGAAAATCAACCCCCTTCTCCCTGCATTCACCTTTCAGGTATTTGAAGAGAGCAATAAGGTCTCCCCTCAGCCTCCTCTTCCCCAGAGTAAACAGCCCCAGTTCCTTCGGTTGCTCCTCATAGGGCATTTTCTCCAAGACCTTCACAAGCGTTGTTGCCCTTTGGACCTGCTCCAGCACCTCAATGTCCTTTCTGTATGGAGGTGCCCAAAACTGAACACAGTACTCAAGGTAGGGCCTCACCGGTGCTCACCACTTCCCTAGTCCTGCTCACCACACAGTTCCTGATCCAAGCCAGGATGCCGTTGGCCACCTGGGCACACTGCTGGCTCATATTCAGCTGACATTCCATCAGCACACCAAGGTCCCTTTCCATCAGGCAGCTTTCCAGACACTCCTCCCCAAGCCTGTAGGGTTACCTGGGGTTGTTGTGACCAAAATGCAGAACTCGACACTTGGCCCTGTTGAAACTCATATGGTTTACCTTGGCCCATCAATCCAATCAATCCAGGTCCTTTCTCTAGTTTTTCTAGCTTTT
The DNA here is from genome assembly GCF_002078875.1 of Numida meleagris. Classification (NCBI taxonomy): domain Eukaryota; kingdom Metazoa; phylum Chordata; class Aves; order Galliformes; family Numididae; genus Numida; species Numida meleagris. The sequence continues at coordinate 804,351 of NW_018362987.1, forward strand.
CTACCCTCTGGCAGATTAACATTCCCTCCCAACTTGGTGTCGTCCGCATACTTACTGAGGGTGCACTCAATCCCCTCATCAAGATCATAGAAAAGATGATAAATAGGAGTGGCTCCAGTACCAAGCCCTGGGGGACACTGCTCATGACTGGCTGCCAACTGGATTTAACTCCATTGACCACAACTCTCTGGGCCTGGCCATCCAGCCAGTGTTTCAGCCAGCAGAGCATATGCCCATCCAAACCACAGCCAGCCAGCTTCTCCATGAGGATTTTGTGGGGGACAGTTTCAAAGGTTTTACTGAAGTCTAGGTAGACTACATCGACAGTCTTACCTTCATCCACTAAGTGGATCACCTTGTCATACAACAAAATCATGTTTGTCAAGCAGGATCTAGCATTCGTGAACCCATGCTGACTGGGCCTGATCCCCTGGTTGACCTTTAACTGATCCACGATGTCTCCTGAGATTATCCACTCCATAACCTTCCCTGGCACCAAGGTGAGACTGATAGGTCTGTAGCTACCAGGATCATCTTTCTGGCCCTTTTTGAAGATGGGTGTCACATTGCCAATCTCCAGTCTACCAGGACATCCCTAGTTAGCGAGGAAAAAAAAAATAACACTCCGGAAAATGAGAATCAATTACTACACAACTGAGTCGAAAGACTCAAACAAGTTGCCATACTAACTGGGAAAAGAATGAATCTGACCATGCCCTGGAAAAAGTCAGGAATATATCATTAGAAACTACCAAGGCCCCTGAATATGTGGGCCCATACCACCTAGATCTGGTTGATGGAAAAACTAAAAGGTCAGATCTTGAGGCTCTCCTTGAGCTGGATCCCTTCGAGATCCAAACTATCGTGACACAAAAATAAAAAACTAAAAAGATGCAAGATAGTCTGGTGGGGGTGCTCCCTGACCAGTGGCCCCCCACTCAGACTACACTACATATAACAGCATACTCATACATGGCACCCAAACTCATGGATCTAGTGCAGCGCTTTAGACAAAAAACAAAAGAAAGTTTACTAGTGGGGCAGCTCTGGTTATGGGACATGGGGGCAGAAAGTGTCACAGTAAACAGACCAGAAATTTCAAAACTGACATCCATTACTACTCACCCTGCCCTCAGGCAAAGATTACATGCGACCATCCAACATAATGAAGAAAATCATTTGTTAATTCAATGGCTGGTGGCTGCATGCCAAGTAACATGGCCAAATAAAAATGATTTACCTTTAAACACAGGTTTACAGTCATCTATGGAAGACTTAGAAAACTGTATTAGAGAATTAAAGAGGTAATCTCTGAGGATGATTTGAAAGTCCAGTTCTGATTAAATATTCAGCAGGAATGAGAGATCGTATCTTGCAACAGGCCCCACCACACCAGTATGGTACTTTGGGATCTATACTGATCCCCCTAGTAGCCTTGGAGGCCATAATACAACAGGCCACACAATTGCTGGCAGATCTGGGGACAAGTGAGTGCATACAGGCTAGGTACAATATCTGAATGGTGGTAGAGAGGTTGATGGTCCATCTACAACCACGATCTCAGAGACTGGCCCCTAAACTAAGCCAATCCGGACCCATTAGGGTCTCAAGAAAGCAAATGCTCAATGACCAGATTAGGGCAGGAGTTCAATTTAAAAAGATAAACAGACAGCCTGATCAGGTCCTATTACAATTATGGAGACAATTAACTGGCAAACAAAGATTCCAATCCTCCCCTAAGGGGGAAGTAGTTAAAATCATCGAACACATTCTATGAGAAACATGGAATCTAGAGGATTTCATAGTCCTATCAAAAAAGCATAAACCTCCTCCGGTGGCCTGGGAAGCTGCAGCTGAGCCATTGGAGGAAAAAGACTTGGGGACTGTCAAGCTAACAGCATGATGAGGGAGCAGAAATCTCGCAGGGTCTTTAGAGGGGACCAAAAGCCCTATGTTGAACTAGCGATTCATTGGTCCCAAAAGAATATTCAGTGGGTTGTGGTGCTAGTGGACACTGGAGCAGAAACATCAATTTTATACGGCGATCCAAATAAATGTTCAGGTACTAAGGAAACGATAGGTGAGTTTGGGCACAGATGATCCCTGTAACCCACATGTTGTTGATACTGGGAGTTGGGCATCTCCCCTCCTGGGCGTACAGGGTGTCTATTGTCCCAATTCCAGAGTACATACTGGGGAAAGACATCTGGTGGTGTCTGACTCTCCAGACCAAAGTGGGAGAGTTCAGGCTAAGAGAAAGATGTATTAGCATCTGGGTGGTGCAGGCAATTCGAAGGGACCACACAAAACTTGAGTCATTTAATTTTGCCACATCCATGCTGGATCACAAATACAAAACAGCCTCCTCAGTGTGCAAGAAGAAATCACCAAGACTGCGCAGGAGCTAGAGCGAGTAGGGATTATAAGACCTGCACCCAGCCCATACAACTCCCACAAATAGCCAGTCAGGAAGTGAGACGGGATGTGGCAAATGACAGTAGACTACAGAGAAGTAAATAAGTCACACCATCAATCCATACAACTGTACCCAATATCACCTCCCTCATGGATACACTAAGTAGATAAATAAAAACTTATCACTGTGTTCTGGATCTAGCAAATACATTTTTCAGCATTCCAATTGCTAAGAATGTGATCAGATCACATTCAACTCCAGACAGCTAAGAGGAGGAAGTACAGTTCTTATTGCATGTTTTTGAGTATGAATCAGTGTGAAATCTGTCTTACCTGCTAACAGAAAGTACTTTGTGGGCTCACGCTTTTTTCCTCCAATTGCAGCAGCTGTTTCTTCCACATACATTTGTTTTCTGTGCACAGCAGAGGAAGAAATAACCTAGGGGCTCAATATCCTGCATCTCGATGCAGCAGCATCTCTGGGTAAAGCTTGTTTGACACCGTAGCAGTTTCCTGCAATGAGGGAGAAAAAAAATCATAAGGCCCAATCTATACAAGAATTCAGCACTTTTAAGAATAGTTTTTAAAAGGGGTCTCCTTGCCATTAAGCTAAGGATATTCATCCACCCCAGGCATGCTCACCTCCGTATTTGCATTGCTCCAGTTCCTCATCTATGATGCTACTGTGGATGAAGGCTGGAAGAAGTTACTGATCAGCTTACTTAAAGCTGAGACCAGAGAGTGGAAGTAAACTAAAATGTGCAGCTTAAAATTAAGTTGCACAACCTCCTGTTTGCAACTGTTTGATTCTGAAAGTAGTTAACCTCACTAAGCCTTTTCCTTCTTTTTTTTTTTTTTTTTTTTGTGCGGTTCCCTGGCTAACACTTTGCATGGGGAAAAAGCTTTATCTTGTGGCTGGTGCCTGGAGACTGAGCCCAAAGGCAGCTCAGGATCTCATTTGGTGACTGTTTCCAAGCATTATGTAACAAAAGGGAGAACCCAGACTCCTGTCACTGTGAGCCTACTGTGTTTCAAGGCAAGGAAGGAGAAGTGCAGTTTTTCTACAGTTGCTTGGGCATTCAGAGGGAAGCCCCCAGGATGCCTGTGGGGCTATGTTAAAGTCATCTGCCAGAACTGGTGCCTAGAAGCCAGAGAACAGAAGAGTGAAGGTTTTTTTTGTCCAGTTCAGAAGTCTCTTCATGTCCAGACTTAGAAGAGTGCACAGGTTACCCTCTGCAAGTGCTGCAGGGTTCATTTTTATGCAGTCTGAGCAGAGCCCAGAAGATGTCAGCACAGGACAGTGGTAAATCAGGCAACACCCTCAACATCTCTTAAAAACAAAGAGAGCGGTAGATCCATGCAATAACCAGCCTAGGCAACCTCTAGAGATTCTGTTGTTGGTTTTGTATTTAGAAAAAAAAAATTAATAATCTTGAACATTAGTGTAAGTAGTGTCAGAAAATGTGAAAAGTGTGGCAGCAGTTGCAACACTTGTTTTGGGGGAGAATTTTTTTATCAAAGATTTGTATTCTAGAATAGATATTTCTGAGTGACTTTCAAAACAAAAACCAAAGGCTATTTTTGCATAGTCACAAAAGCAGTCATGGGAAAAACCTCATTTTTGCCCATAAAAGGAGTGGTCAGATGGTCCAAATGAGTGGGCTTATTCAAAACAAGCAGCTTCTTACTCTTGTTTTTGCATTGCTCTGGGGTTGTTTCTCTCACTTCCTCTTCCCTGTTGTAAGTTTGAAGTTTCTCATTTTTACTAGGAAGTCAGAGTCACTTTTTTAAACATGATAATGCAGTATAAATAAATAAAACAACTTCTTTCTCTTGCAAAAGAAGCATATAAAAAATGATGCAAATAAATACAGCCGTGATGTGTCAAAGCAATCCACTTGAGACTAAGGGAGGCATTCACATTAAGTTTTACAAAATGTGCAGCTGTACTCAGATGTATTTTAGTTGCTTTCACTTAGTTAACTCTTGAGTCTGTTCTAGTCTACTGGGAGGTCTGGGCATAAAACTCATCCAGTACATAGCCTTGCAAAAATTGACATGCATGTACATGGCAGCTTTGAGCAGTTTTCTCTGCTTATTTCCATAGAAAAATATCCATTTCTATCATATTTAAAAATAATTAAATTTCTCATTTGTGAAGGACTTTGATCACAGTAATGGGATATGCTAACTTACATGTTAGCTAAAATAAAAAGAGTAGGTTTTATGTTATTCCTAATGCTATGCCCGTGACTTCTCTTTTTCAAGTTCGCCCATCCAAAATGTCACAGCACTTCAGTTACAGTAGAAAAGATTTAGATCTACCCATGCTATGGTCACTTGGCTGCCCTCAACATGGTATATCCACACTTTGCAGGTGCTCAGAAAAGCAGCTGCCTTTGATGCTGCACAAATCAGATTCTTAAAAATCCCAGCTGATCCACCTCATGCCCCTGGGCCAGCACCTTCCTCTGGGTCACATTCTAATGTAACCTGATTTTTTGAAATATGTCCCTTTTGCTCATGCTATCTGCATTTTTAAATGTATCTCAGGGGAAGCTACTCAATATAGGACAGCTCAAAAAAAGGACATTTTTCAGACAGTTAAAGAATTTGCCAATGTCAGACTAGTTGTCCCCTAGGTGTCAGTTCATGCACGTGAGGTGTGAGGACAGTTGCTGAATAACACTTGTTTTGTAAATGAACAAAGTTGTGAGCTCTTCTTTATGTTCAGTCCTCTTAGATCTTGTATTTGCTTATTTAAAACCTTGAATTAGAAGCTGAACGTAACAGGTGAGAAGTACAGTTAACCACATAATCAAAAAGTGCCTTTTACACACAATTGCTAAATCAGTCATTCCAACTAAATGGCTCTTGAAACTGTTCTCAGATAATGCCTGCTGTACAGTTTAGCTTTACTATACTGTAATTCTGACTTCCATGTTCTGCTACTGTATTTTCATTCGGTGCTATTAATATTATCAGACTCACAGGGTAACTAGTAACCACCTTCCTACCTCTTTTCTTGTACCTAAAATAACACTAGATGGCAACAATGTACATGGAGGAGGAATACAAACTCAGCATCAGGTTCTATAAAGGAGTTGAATGTTGTTGAAGAGATTTCATCCCTCTTATTAAGAAAGAGAATCTTATATTGGCTAAGGAAATCCTAGTTAAAATCAAACTAGGCCACAGTGATTTACATTAAGTGCAAAACACGCCAAGGTGTGTAAATGAGATGTGTGTTTGAGAACAGCATAGCTATTGCATCCAGGACTAGTTACATTCTGAACACTACTAGTATCAGAGAAATGAAGGAAAGCCATACCTTAAAAATTGGATACTGATGTCTGATACTTCAGAGGAAGAGGGCGTGCACACCCCTTTATATTACTCCACAGTTTGGAGTTAAGTAGAACTTAAAAATGTTTTCCCCAGTTCAGACCAGTACAGAAGGCTTAGGTGCCTCCCTCCAGCCATGTCCTAGAGTTGTTTTTGAACACATAGTCTCTGTGATCCTCTGGCTTTTCCAGCCCTGCATGTGACTTCTAGCTCCCTTCCCTTTTCTAACAGCGAATCAGCTCTGGTGCACTAACAGCTGGAGCATCAGCTGCTGCTTATTGGGAAGGCCCCTCTTGGCCATTCCTGTTGAAGGCTGGTAGTAAAAAAGAGTGGTAGCAGAGTCAATACCACCAAGAGCAATAACAGTGGGGATGTTCCTTTCTGCAGGTGAGCTCAGTTTAAAATGTTAAAAACCCTCTATGCAAGCCTAAAGCAGCTTGAAGAACTTGCATGGCAAGCAGGTCCTGATAAATGCCAGTGCCTGTTCTCTCCTTTCTTCTGGTACTCAGTGACTCAGCTTTCGTAAACCAGAAAGTTTAACGTGCATAACCTCAGTATAATTTGAAAGTTCATTGTAAGTACAGCATAATGCACCTCCACCTCCTTGTCAATTGTCCTGTGTAAGGATAAGCAACAGCAGATATAGCTGCTCTATACCAGCTTCAGATCACCCAAGAAAGGTAGCAGTCCCAATCTGGTAACAAAGAAGGAATTGCTTGCTTATTTCCAAGGGTGAGAGCTTGCTAAATGTTCCAAAGAAGAGGAAATATCTGAGTAGAGATAACTCTCTTGTGGCTGCCAGCCCTCAAATGAGATTAGGGAGGGGTGGAGCCAGAGTCACACAGGTGTATTATTTCCTTCTGTGCTCACAGGACTGGCTACATCCCTTCACCAGGTGCTTAACCACTGGTTCAGGCTGTGACCTAACTGATCCCATACACCCTGTCATCCATATGCTATAGAGAGCACCTCCCAAATACCATATACTTTCTCCCCTAGCAGTTATTAGATAGCAATGACATTTCATAAGAAAGAATGAAAACGCTTGGTGTACACAGGACACAGGTGCCAAGCTCCTCGTTAAGGGTAGCTGTGTCTGCTTGCCTGGCTCTACTGCACACAGCTGTGCTGTTTGCCCATAAGAATGTGGCTTGGAGTGTCCTGCTGCTGAGTGGAGTTGTCTTTTGCAAAGGTGAGTACAAATGAGGAGATCTCACACTGCCATGTTTTTTTACACACATTTTTCATGTTTTCAAAAAAAGTAATTGACTTTTCCTTACTGAGATGAACATCTTGCTTTAGACTCTGAGCTTCCTAGTCCTTCCACTGCAGCAACAAAACCCCATCACAATTCTGATGTCTTGTACAGTCCATCTACCCAAATTTAGACAGCTTGCTTTTAAAACCTATTTGAAATTAGACGTTTGTTTTGGAAACACTGATTCTTAGAGAAGACAAGTCTTCCTTTTTTTCCCCAAGATCTTGACAACGTTCAGTGGAACTTTCTGTCTTTACTTAGAAGCAACTGCAGACCAACCCCAAATTTTCCAAATAGACACACTGCTGCCAATACATTATATAGCATTTTTTTTCTAAAGGACACGTAATTTGGGAATTCAAGAAGTTATATGTGGATATGGGAGCCATGCAGACAGGGTTACATTTAAAATGTAAAGGTTTACCATATAGAGACTTACCTGTTCTTGTCTCTCAGCTATGCTGCTGCGCTTCTTGTAGCATTAAACCTTGTGTCTGACGCAACTGTATGCTTGCATTTCTACTGTAAAATGGTGTCAGAACTGTTTTCATAACTGGTGTAACACAATACTGAGTTTCTTTTATCACCAGGTGTGGAAGTTTGTTTTCTTTGCAAGATTTGGATTAAATATAATTTCAAGTAGTTCCATGGGGATTCATTACAATATTTAATGGCCAAACTGCATGTCATAGATGAGAACACTCAGAGGAATAATCACTTTTTGGTGCTAATTTATAAAATTAATGGTTTCATTACTTTAAATTTGCAGCTATTTTTACAACAGAGGAAGTCTTTAATGGTATAGAATATAATAAATAAAAGTAACAGATATAAGCTAAATAGTAAGTTAGCATTGAAAATACATATTGAAGGAACTACCACAATCAAGTCAGAATAGCTTTTCCTTTTCAGAAGATAGTCACTCCATCAGTTCCCTTGGTGAGTCATTTAAATCAGAAATGAGGTAAATTTGTAACTCTGAGATGGAACAGGCCATTTTATAAAGCACAATGATTTCAATGGCAAAGGAAGAAAGTGTTCATTAAGGGCTAAATGTCTTGCAGGAGTGTTATTGAACAAATTTAGTCTGCCCAAAAAGAGTGTATTTATGTCAGATTTGCTGAAACCAGGTCTGATTAAGATTTTGCAGAATATGAGTGTCTCAAATGCTGCTGATTTAACATGAAGAACACCTTATTTCCATGTCATGTGTATGAGAACTAAGATAAGTCTGTTATAAAGACTTAAAAAGTAAAAACAAGAGAGGAGGGAAAAGATTTGTGCAGTTCTGCCGTTTACATCTGCAATCAAGCATAAAACACCTTGCATGGGATGTGAAGGTTGGAAATAGAAAAGAGGAAAGAAAAAAATGGTTAAAAAGGAGCAGAGGCTTCAGCAAACCTCCCCACCCCACCTGTAGGGATTTGATGAGCTTCTGGTGCCAGAGCAGGGGGCAGAGTAGGGGATCAGGAAGGGCTGGTTTAGCAAAGTAACAGAATCTCATAAATTGGTGGGGATACACAGGGATTGTAGAGCCCAACTCCTGGTGGCTCCATGTAGCACCACTACAGCCTGTGCCTGACAGCACTGTCCCAACACTCCCGGAGCTCTGGCACTCAAGGCCGTGCCCACTGCCCTGCGCAGCCCATTCCATGCCCACCGCCCTCTGGGGCAGAGACTTTCCCTCACCCCCACCTACCCCTCCCCTGACACAGCTCCATGCTGTTCCCTCAGGCCCTGTCACCGCTATTTTCTCCAGTTTCATATTGAGCAAACTATCACTGTTGTCAATAGAACTAAAACAACTAATCCATTACCCTGTGAGGTACAAAATCCCAGCAAAATGTTCATGTAAGTGTGGAATTTGTTACTCTTCCTCCTATCTTTCTTTACTAGGGCAAAAGGCTATAGTAGTATACAGTGCATTGAGTAAGCGCTTGTAAAATGAGAGATATGTAGATAACATCACAAAATTTGAAAATTTCGTGAAGCATTATTTCTCATTTTCTTGGCTTAATTTAAAATCTACAAATCCCTTATAAACTCTATTTTTAAGAGAGATTTACAAAATGGTACAAAAAAAAACCCTCAAAAAAAGCAGGAGGTAATATTCTAACTATAGTAAACTTCATGATTTTTTAAAGTTATGTTACCTTATTTGCCACACGCAGTTTTTCTGCTTACTGGGGTTGTATCCCAGCTGTCTCCTCTCCTTTCATTTTGGTCAGAGTTTTGTTAGAACTTTCTCCTCTAAAAGTGACTTTCACTTAAGACAACTATAAGACAATTGAACGTATATAGCACATAGATTTATTAATATATATATATATATAAGGTACATTTAAATGCAGTCATAGCAAGAGTTAGACTTGTTGCATGAAGTTTTAAACAGACAAAGGACAGGGAAATTTTACCGCAACAGTACAGAACTCCATGCAGTAAAAGATGTTCTCCACTCCTCTGACTGAGGCTGAAGTTTGGCAGACCTTGTTTGGTAAACAACTATAAGAAAAGGGAAGGAACAACTCTCCCGCACTGTATTCACCCAGAAGTCAGTGCAAAGTTACCTCCACCGGATTTTGTTGAAAGCATTTTAGATTTTTCTTTCACAAAACAGGGAGTCTGTTAAATAACTTAAAATTACCTTCTTCAATACACCAACAATTATTTTCTGTGCAATTATTATTACTTATACGACGCTACCTCTAGGAGATTGCTGCAGAAATACCTACTTCAGGCACTAGCTGAGGAGGTGCTCTGCAAAGCTTGCCCTGCTTTTGTTGCAGCCTGCATGTTCCCTTCCTCAGCCACCGTGTACCACTTGGAGAGGCTGAAACCAGCACATGGCTTTTGTACATCTGAAATAACCCTTCACTTCACATAGAAAATAAGATCAGGCTGGCTTCAGTAGAAGAGCTAGCATACACGGAGAGTCAAAATGCCCTTTTATTCGTGGATTCTCCTCACAAAGTACCGAGGTGGGCTGCCTCACAGCTTTACCACCACTTTAGCTGTAAGAACAAGCCATGCCTCCCTGGCGCCTTTTTGCCCCCGTTCAGTTATGAAGTGGGAAACAGAGAAAAAAAAATTATATATATATAATATATATATATTCTTCACTATATATATATGTATGTGTGTATATATATATACACATATATATATATAGTGAAGAAACCACAGAACAGACCCTGTGTGGACAGCATTTGGACAGGGAAGCTTCCTCCCCTCCTTGTGGAACTGAAAGCCCTTGGGTGCTATTGGGAACCGCTGGGACGCAAATAGTGCTGAGGGAGTGTCAGAGTTATCTCCGGATCTGTGTCCGTGATAAGGGGACAACAGGCCCACCAGCCCGGAAAGGAAAGAAAGAAAAGAGAGGAAAAAAAAAAAAAAGCGCCGGCGGTTTACGGGCCAGCGTGGACGGGTCTCGTGACTAATGAGGCACGCACCTGCGGACCCACGCCCTGGGGAAAAAAAAAAGGGAAAAGGGGGAAGGGGAAGGGAATAGTAGATGGGTCTAAAACAAAACAGCAGCAACTATCTGAGGAGGAACGTTGATTTACTAAATATGATATTGGAATTGAGGCCAACAAATCAAACAAAATGAGAGAATGTCCGAAACTGAGGCATTACTCTGTAAACTGCAGGGGGATCACGTGCTTCTCCACAGCGAACAAAGCTGCCAGTCCCAGCCTTCGAGGCAGCTCCTCCTACCCCTTCCAGGTGCAAATCCCCCTGGGGAATGCAGCTCCTCCCCTTCCGAGAACCAAGCACCCAGAAATGGCAGTCCACAGAACCAGAACATTAACTCTTTAACTGCCAGTGCTTTACATGATGTTATGATGTGGAATACTGATAACAAAAAATCACAAAACAATGACAGGGAGTGCATCTGAGGCACTCTGCGGGAGCCCGAGTCCATTAAAGCATGGCCAGGCCCAGGTGTTTAGCCACTCTGATGCCTGATTTTTGTCCCTCTCCACCGTGTGGGAAGGTGATTTAACATGTGGAATTGATATTGCCTGCAGAAGCTTCTAGCTCTGTGCAGGTGGGCTGGGGACCTCACATCTCCTGAGGGAGGCAGCAGGTACAGCCCTGTGGTAGGGAGCACCAGGTTAAGGAAGGGGTGTAGAGAAACGTGTTTGCAAAGCTTGGATTTGTGGGGAGGGAGAGAAAGAGAAGAATCACAGGGAAAATAACCAGGAGAAAGCATGTCTTTTCAGTCGTCCCACCTCCCTTAGCTTTCCATCTCCACACAGGTTTTTGGCACTGGCGAGTCATGGTGAGCCTATTCATTAGGTGAACATGTTTAGTAAGAGACTTGTGGTTAAGTTTAAGTTATCTTGGTACAATACATACAGCACTATGCATATGACAAACTGAAGTTTGCCTTTCTATATGCTCTTAGAACTGAGGATAGTTTCTGTATTGTGGCTTAAATGTGTGAAATTTTCTTTCACAAAAGACATTTACAGTCAACTGGCATCTCCTGAGAGATTCAAAAGGCTGTGGGCTGCGCCTCTTTTGTACTGAGAAGATCACTGTTGGTTCACAAACAGAACTTTAATTCCACACAGGGCCAGAACAGTCGGAAAGGCAGTATTCAGATTTTTTGCAGTACTCCAAACAATTATTTCCAGGAATTCTTCTTATTTCACATATTGAATGATTACCATGCTCACTGAGCATAAGCACTGTTACCATTCTTTGGACTCTTAATACACTGGGTAAGTAACCCCACTTTGTATGGAACTCCTCATCATGCATTAGATCCCTCTGTAAATGAGGTATTAGCATGGTGTAATTCTCATGGCTTCCTTTGGTGACCTCACTTGGAAATGGCTCCTGAGAGCTGTCTGGCTTCTTTATTCCAACCCAGATGTTGTGGGTATGAAGACATTCATCTGTTGTGTAGGTGCACTGGTATGCTGATAGCATCTAGCTCTCAAAACCAGACACAAAACTCCAACCGTAGTCAAAGCCCTGAGGCTGTAGAGCGAGGCCAAGAGTCAAGTCCAGCAGCACTGAAATTCAGTGGTGGATCCAAGGAATTTAAACTGGAATTAGCAAGGTCAGAAAAGTCAGGGCTCCCTGAGGACATGCCTTGGAAATGTCAGTTAACCCACACCATCACAAAAAATATTGCAAGCTATGGCTGGTGCATTCTGACTGTAACTGTATGCTGTGTTTTGGAGGTCTTGAGGATTTTGTTGGTCAGACTTGGATAGAAGAATAACCTCAGCAGCATATTAGATGTTAGGAAACATGAGTTTCAGCAATGAGAATTGGATTTGGATGCAACTATTACATTTCTTGGATATTCCCAACATAGAGTTGGGAATATTAATTTTAAGCTTGAGTCATGGGTATCACTTCTGTAATATACATGTAAGCAACTTTTTAGTATGAAGAAATTATGCTTTTCTGGATTATCTGTCGTTTTACTCTGAAAATATTATTGCTTAGAAATCTTCATATTAGCACTCATTAATATTCATTTCTGTATTGCAGGAATTTGATATCTTCAATAAAACTGAGGTTACTGGTAGTCTTAATAGCATTTAGTACATTTAAAGACTGAGGAAAAGAATATAAGCAGAAAGAATAGAATAAAATTATTCTTCAAAACTGTAATATCAACTGTGATTTGGAGTGTATTATGGTGTGAGGTTTATATCCAAATTCATGCCTGATAAGACTATTTTTGGTGTATGAATGTAAAGCTAGCATACCTATGAAAGCTGATCAGTAATGCTTTCTGTCGCAAATAAATCTAGCTCTGAAAATTTGAGACCTAATTCTTGTGCTGGTTTGCTCAGAACGAGCTCCTCCATCCCCTGAGGAAGAGAAGTTTGAAGAATGCATAAGGAATTAGATCAGAATAAGTATATAACTGAATTACATCAGCCCACAAGGTGACTTGTTGTGGAACAGCATGTTAGAGAAAAAGAAAACAATAGAAATTGAGAATCATATTGCTGATGTGTAAAACCTCATCAAGGATGAGCTTCTCTTTTAAACTGTAGTAGTGAACCCCTCTCCCTTTGTGGGTCTCTCTCCTAGCAAGCAAGAAAGACCAGACGTGTAGACCTGACGAGGACCTGGCTACCAATGGTTCGTACTGTTCAGACTTCTCTTGAACAGTGACTATTAGTCCTACTGCCATCTGGTAGTTTAGATTGTAGCTGGCCAAAGATAGCTTGCTTTCAAATGCGGGTTTCGTTCTGGGGCAGGTATCCCATAATCCCAGCGGGGTTTTCTCCCTGTTTTGGAGGATGTTTATTCTATGTAGTTCATACCTCATAGGAAAGACCTGACCTGGGAAATGGTTGCAGGAAAACACCAGCAAGTACTTACATGTGAAATACTGGATACAGTCACTTTGCTGATCAAGTGAGGGATGTGCACTGTCTGTAGCACTACATTTACATTTCCAGGCAAAAACTTGGGAGCAGGTCCTGGGAAGGAACCAGCCTCTCTCCTCCTGTCTGCTGATTCATTCATTTAACTCTGCTGCTGTTTGGAAAACTCATTTTTAAGTGTAGTCTGGTGCTTGATGTAACAATGACCCAACGGGGTTGATTTGGTCAGATTTAATTATTTTGCCTTCTTTTTCCCTGGATAGTTCCAGGCGTTGGATAATTTCAGTTTTCTTTTAAAAGCAGTCGTATTTTCTGAGAAGCACATTTTGACTAGAGGAAGGAGCTTGCGGGACCTATCCATTCTTCGAAAGCTCACTTTCAACCACAGTGGTATTTCCAGAAAATGTCAGTAGAGAGAGCTCGTGAAAGGCGCATGTTGTTGGTTTCTGCTACAAAATGTCACATCTCTTTGTTTGCTTCTAGGGGCAGGCTGTGCTTTGCCATGGTAGACTGCGAGCTGGGGATAATATTTGAGAGGGTGCCAAGTGAGATCTGCTACGGGGAAAAAGGCTAAGGCACCTGAGGGAGTTAACTTCAGGTTATGTTTAGGTTTTGGTTTCAATGTATGGATTATATACAGAGCATGGAGTACGGCAACCTTTTCTATCCATCTAGAAGCTGTGCTCTAAAAGCTGCCTTATTTCAGTATGTGGTCTGCCAGCCTGCATGTGTCTGTATAATATCACAGGATTTGCACATTACTTGTGCTATAGAACAGAGCGCATGTAGTACTGACACAAAATGGTACTGGAAACAGTAAGACATAACACAACATCAATTAAATATGTGCCAAACTGTTTTCCTAATGTTTGTTGTATTGTTGAACAGATTAGAAAGGTGCACAAATTTCTTTTTAACTTGAGGTTTTTCCTACTGAGACACATACACATTTCATAGTTGGTCTGCCTAGTTCTAACATGACTTAACTGTTGATGGGAATTACCTCCTTTTTGCTGTCAGTGATATCATAGTGAACCTTGGTCAATATTTCGTGGCAGTCATGGCCATAAGTGATGTCTGTTTAGTTCCTCATTTCCCTTTAGTAGTAATACTGTTATAATAACCAATTCACTGCTGAAACGACAGTACATTTTTTTTTTCCAAAGTAATTGAATTAAAATGGATTTTGGCCTCATGTCCTATAGGAAACCACAAGTACAAGGTGCTGAAAAATCCCCTGTAAAGCTATGGAATGAAAGTAGACTTCTGCAGAATAGGCCTTTTGCTGTTATGTTGTGTCCTGGAAAGCATATTACAAATGTTCACTGATAGTTATGCTCAGATGATACCTGGAAACAAAACTCTTCCAGAAAAATAGCCAAACAAGGCAACTTTCTCCATTCAGCAAGGGCTAATAGTCTTGTTGTACAAATGTGTGTCTGAGGCAGAGTAATATTTCCAGCAAACTATGGAAATGTATCAAAACCTGTAACTAGCCTAGTTAATAATTACAAAGTGCTTAATTCCGAATACACATTTTGCCCAAAGTATTTGATCACTAATATAAGAGATACGTAGAACACATGCCCCTCTTTAATTTTTCATGTGACCAAGTGCTGTAGAATTAAAATGTAATTCACAAACCTTGACAGAAATACTGTGTGATAATAAAAGAGCTTTTAATAGCAGAAATAAATAGGAATGCATGTATATAGAAGGTCTCAGTCATGATAGAAAGCTGCTCTACCTTGTATAACTTTATACAATATGAGCCATTTTCTACTGATTTTGGACTTAGACTTGGTGCATTTTACTGATGACTGTTCTCCTTCTCCTGTAATGATCCACGATTATCTTATGCAATAGTGTCTGACTTGAGACTTGTCCTCTCATGGCCAAGCCTGAGCAAAACCCTGGAATTAGGTGGAACTGAGATGTTTTGTTCCTCCATACTGAGTTTCATCCGGTCACTTATGGCTAGAGATTAGAAGTCCAGCAGCACAAACACCCAGGTATTGAGGTCTAGCTTATTATGCTGAAATCTGACATGGAATTTGGCAGAAAGCTGCTGTGCTGCTCTATAGCTCATCTCAGCCCTGTGTTTTTCTGCACAGTTATGTGCACATGAGAGAATATCTTTGCATCTCCAGGGCTCTGCTCGGTGTAGAAAACAAGTGGACAAGTCTTCCTTTCTTCATGCAGCTTTATAGCAAATTAGGTTTACCTTGAAGTTGTAACGAGATCATTGCATTTGTTCCTAATTCTTTGATCTTGTAGCGTAAGCTAGAGTGAAGTAGCTGAGCTAGGAGGAGGTGTTTTATAGGCATCAGAAGTCCTCTGGGAGCTGGCTAAGCAATTTCAGGACTACAGCAGAGCTGCCAGAATCTGACACGTGATCTTACACTTTAGAAAACATTAAACTCCTGAGACTTCCAAGACCTTAAGTATCAATGAAAGCTAGAATAGAACCCAATCAAAACCTTCCTTTTCCTTGTTTTTTTCTTTTTTATTTTTTTTATTTATAATCAGCAATTAATTATTTAGTCACTTTCTGTTATAAGATACACTTATGATTAGCCCTGTCAGTACTGCCTTCTCTATAAAGGCGTTACAAACTCTTTTTCTTTGAGAAATAAGGAAGCAAGAAATAAAGAAAAAGCTTGTTATTTCTTGAGTAAATTGGATATGAAAAGCGGAAGTATTAATGAAAAATTATAACATTTCCCACGAAAAAAAAAACTTTGAGCCATGTAAATTGAATTACTTCAGCGTTTGCTGCAGTAACTTTACAAATAGGTCTATTCTTATACTGAACTAGCCTTTTCCTAATGCCAGGTGCTATATGCAAAGATTAGTGCCAACACAATCCCTCAAGATGCTGCAAGTCACAAATGTTGATTGTAGGGCCAGAGGTCAGTAAGGACCTAAAATCTCTAAAAGTCTATTAAACATAAAGAAGAGCAAGGAAGAAATCTAAAATAAATACATGATGACTGTAGCTGAAAAGATGAAACTGTACTCTGTTTTTGCCTTAATTTTGTGCTTGTTGTTTTCATCCTTTTTTTTCCCCCTGATAAATGCAGAACACTGCTCCGAAGTATGTCCACCACGTGTCATGTAAGGAAAATAAAACTGGCCAGCCCAGATTTTTATAACCACAGCGAACTTTTTGGTGCACTGTTTTAGGACTTAGCACAAAGTGGGAGACACTTCCTCTTTTCGAGACTATACAACTCTAATGTTAGCTGGGCAATAGAAAATTCCTCCCTCCTTTCTTTCCAGAAATGAAGAACCACAAACCATTATCCCAAGGATTGCCAAACTTAGAGTTACTGGAAGCAGTTGAATGGTTGGACAGGCTGGATCTTGGTTAATGAGCAGAATTCAAGTGAGCTTATTGGCACAGAGATCCATGCTCCGTGGAGCGTTCATATCAATGTCTGTTGCAGTCCTTGACATCAGTCCTTCATGCTGAGGTATTTGCAGTTAAGTGACTCATTAACGGTGCATCTTTTGCATCACCAAATTCCCTCAGGAGTTGTCTCAAATTTCCCGTAATCTTTCTTGGCTTCTGTACAGCAATATTCTTATAAGTCCTTGGTATCTGACACCTGTATGTAATTACATAAAAATTAATCTCTGTGTATCTGAATACCTCATTTTCTAAGGTGAGTGCGAGGGCTGCTTGCATTATTACTAATAAAGCACCCAAGATTTATCAAACAGCTTCACTTGGGGCTGGAAATTCATAATCTATAAACTGCGTGTATAAGAACACATGCTTCCAACATATTCAGTTGGTAACTTTCTGATCAGTACTTTCCTGTTGCTTTCCATGCAGCTGAGTTACCTGTGTTAACAGAATGTGAACTGCATGCGTTTAAAAGCTGTTTTTCCATTAGAATAATAGATTTCACATGAGCGCAGACCAGCATGTGTTTGGGAAGGAAAGGCAGCCAGCAGTGGAGTAACAGTAGCCTTGGTGTTACATAGGGAATCTGGATATTTCATACCTGCAAGGCCAAGAGTGCTAGCTCTGAGTGTGCTGAGTTAGCTGTCATGATGGCAAGGCTGCTGTCTGCAGACCATGAAAAATAATGGTGATTGGGAGAAATCCTGCACAACTGGGGAAAAAAAACTGAGGTTATATCCATGTGTAAGAAAGGCAAGGACAGGGAGCTGAGGGGGCTACAGGCTGCTCAGCTTGTTGTTAGTCTCTAGAACAGCCATGAGCTTGTTCTCTTGTGTTCTTTTTCAAAACATTTTAAGAGCAAGGGGTTAGTCAAGGACAGTCAACATATTTATTGCGAGCAAATTGTGCTTACCAGCTGGATTGCCTTCTGTGATAAAATGACTGTGTGGTGGAGTGGAGAGTAACGAGGACACCTCAGGGTCTCTTTCAACCAATTCTTAAAATGTGTCAAAGTAGACATCATGTTTGTTTTTTCGTTCTCATCTCAGTTTTTTTGTTTTGTTTTGTTTTGTTTTTTTTGCTACAACTATTAGCTTACCCTGTAGCTACATATGGGTACTAGTTTGTAACAGTAATTGTGAGGCTGCTATTGTTTTCTGGTGGTAGACTTCGGATTTTGATAGTGCAGAGTTTTGCAACACATGATATTCTGAGAAGCTGTGGAAAAAAATTTTAGTAGGTTGAGTTTACTTGCCAGTATTAGAATCATTAAGGGACACTGGTAAAGCAATGTGTGGGGCCTTGGTAGGGCCATTTCAATGAGCTGCTTAAGAAACATACAAGGAAAGTGAAGAAGCCCAGACTTAAAACACTCGTCCTATCACTATCTACCTGACTTATTAAGGTTCAATTATTATTTTAGTGTATTTTAAAATATAATAATATTGTACTATAATATAATAATATAGTATATTTAGTATATTATATAAATCTGACTTGCTGGAGCATTTTAATACCTTCTTGCAGTAGAAAAAATATATTACTGTGTCATTCTCTTGTCAAATTACGGTGCTTGAAATAGATCCACTTTCCTATTTTAATATAATTTTCCAGAACAGCAGTTTAATTCATGATTTATGCTGCTCATACAACACCTTAAAAACAGAAGATAGAGGACTAAAATTCAATAAAAGGAGTAATTTCTTTTTTTCTGATATAAGGTCTTAACCCTGAACAAATTCTGTAGTAGCTGGGAATGTGCTGTGATCGCACATAAAATAATTTTCTAGATGAAAGTACAAAAATTGTAGCTTATTTTTGGTGGTCCCCAAGGAAGAGAAAAATAAAATTTTGTTTTCATTAAAGGATTGTATTGTATTAATTAAATATATTTGCGAGCTTTTACCTGTTGAAGGGCATAGAACTTGAAGTGTCTAAAGAAATGCTTTAAAAAGAAATAATTTTGTGCATCATAGATGCTGTTTCTCACAGGCAGATTTGTACTCACAAGGCTCTAGTTTTGTAAGGTCATACTATAAGAAGGGCAATAAAATCCTGTACTCTCCAGCATCCTAGTTATTTTCAGCCCGTATGTTTTCTGACTTCAGTGAACTTCCCTTCCACAAATGCGTCCATACTCTGCCTTGACTACAAGTGAACTGTTACACTTAGGACATCCCACATCCATGAATGTCACGGTTTAACTAAGCATTGTATGTACATTATATATGTTGTAAATACTACCTTTCTGTTTGTACTTGAACCTGGCACCTGATGGTGCCATTTGATAACCCCCAGGTCTTCTGCTGGTAGTCAGGGAGTAATTGGCCTCTGTTCAGCCTCTCCTTGCCACTCATGATTTTACAGATCCCTGTCACTGTCCTGTATTGTCTTTTCTAGATGAGAAAGTCCTGGTTTATGCAGGCATTTCTTGTGTGAAGGAATGGGCTGTTCCAAAACCGCTGTCCATCCTTATTGTTCCAACCTGAACATTTTCCTATATCCGTCCATCTTCTTGAAGGTGAGAAGGAACAGAACTACACATATGTATCCAAGCTCTGGACAAAACATAGATTTAGACAGCAGCATAATGAAGTTGTCTGTACTTTTAAGAAAGCTAAATGATTCCTGTTTTATTATGACTGTGTTCATTCTATATCCAGCTCACTCCTGAACCAAAATGTTTCAGAATGTTCCCCACCATTGTATCTTTGAAGTTAGAATTGGTTTTCCACATCAGTTTACGTTAGAGCTGAAATATCATTTTAAAACCCTGTTACTTGGTCGTGTAGAGTATTGCTAATATTCTCTACACAAAATATACAGTTATGCTATAGAAACCCAGCTTCACTTGATACAAGTTGATCTAAAAACCTAACGTAATTCCTTCACTTTAATTGGAAGAGTGTCAGTCATTATTAAAAACACAAAACAGAAAGAAGTTTCTCTCTATGCTGGGATTCATAAGGTAGGAAGCTTAAAGTGGCCCTGCAAAGTTTGACAAAGGTCTTTCCAGCCTTCTGTCCCACCCTCAGCAATGTCTAGTGGTGGTTTTAAAGGGTGAACCTAAATCTACGACAGCAACATGCTGTTCTCCTGCAATTCTTTTGTCACAAGCAGAGGTCGTTTTGCAACATTTAGCTGAGATTTCCTATGTAGAAAGACATGCACACATGCAGAAACTGTATGCAGCAGTGGGTCAGTCAGACTGGCTGCAGGGTGCCTTGGGTAATGTGGTTGCTCAGCTCCTGTGCTGTACAGTTGGACCTTCCCACAGGTGGGAGGTGGCACCTAGTGCTGATGCACCCTGACTGCCCTGCATAGGTCATTGGTGCAGCACATGGGCAGCAGATGCTGCATGGCTCATCAGTGCTGGCTGTGCATAATGCACATGCACTGTGGGGACAGCTGTGCACGGGACTTGTCTGAGTTGGGACCACTCTAGAGGCTGCTAGTGTTGATTTTGGTCACCTGAGTGTCCCAAGCCTGCAACCTGTATATGGATGAAAGATCCCTTGGAAGAGATGGTGCTTCCTGATTAATCTGGATACTGCAGGATATGCATAGCAATAAAGAATTTTTACATAGCTGTGACATTTTCACATAGCTACATTTCCTGTGCATCTCAAAGTTTGAGCCTAATAGCTCTTGCATTGAAGCCAGGGCCAAAAGTCACACTTGTTCCAACTGTAGCAGGTGTTGGGACTTTTCCAGCCTTCAGCAGGAATCCTACTGCCACTGAGCAGGAGAGGAATTGGGCAATGGGGAAAGGGGAAATGCAGTGAAACCAGTGCCTGTTTACATCACAGCAATCTTGTCAGTGACGTGCCTGGAGTCAAGGTTTTGGCCTTGGATTTTAATTTGGGCAGTGAAGAGAAAGGAAAAACCTTGTGGAATTCATTGGCTTTAGGAATACATTCAGTTCATTTCTTCACTGCAATTGCTCTTAGTCTTGGATAGATTCCCTGTTAAGAAAAAAAAAACAGGTTTGATGCATCCAACTCAAAGGGTTCTAGAAAGCTTGCAAATATCTCTGAGGTACTCACTAGTGCTGGAGTGGTTTTGATTGAAAATACCACTTTCATGTAATTCTTCCATGTTTCCTTTTGTATTGTTTTCAATTACAGTCATTTCAACAGTGCTTTCTACAATCCGAAACTATGGAAATTGAATACAGAAAGATGTAATTCAGAGAAGAGTAAGTATAGCAGCAGCAGCTTTGCTTTTTTTTTTTTTTTTTTGTGTTGAGAAAGGATGTAGACTTCTCAAGACTTACTCTATATTCTCAGTTTAACTAGCAGACAGGAAATGCTTTTTTTTCTTTAGGTCCCTAAGGATGTTTCTTTGTTAGAAAGCCAAACCTCCATTTCCTCTATTCCTGGTAACAGATAGCAAACCTGGTGAACATAGAGGAGGTTTGGCACCAAATGCATGAACTTGTAACCTATTTCTTTTACAAACCAATTTCATTTGAACTTTGGAAGTTTGTCTTTGTTTTCTGCTAGAGAACGTGGTAGTCAACTAATTGATTTTCTTGTGGCCAGATGCTGGATCCTACACTTATGCAAGTGAAGTCTTGTTGCCATAAACAGTCTAAACAGTCTCAGTGGGGATAACAGCAGTCAGTGTGCACATGGAAGTCCCTGACACAGCTTTTTCTATGCTGAGAAGTGCTGGCAGTGTCTTTGTCTCAGTCACCCCTTTCACCCACAGTGAATTCTCCTAGGATCCTGATTACAGCTAGACTGTGCAATGCAGTTTTTCCAGGGTAAACCAAGAGGTAACCAAGTTGGCTTTGCTAATGAAAACAATATCATACATTCACTTTAAGGAGAGCTAATTGTAGTTTGGGTGTCAGGGCAAGCTGTCCAAATTGCTATGCAACTAACGTGGATTTGTGAGCTGTAAAACAGCAGGACAGAAATTTCAAGAGCACTTTGAAACAAAGCAGTCTTCTAGAGATTGAATAGTTGTGACCAAGTGATAGAGTTGAGTGAACCAGGTAGCCAGGATGCCAAGTAAGTGTGGCACAACGAGTGGACCAGGCACTGTGTGGTTTGAAGTACTGGAAGGATATACAGAAGGACCATCTGAATCAGCACAAAACTGAGACATAGTGCAGAAAAAGGCACTGGAAGTCAAGCTCCTGGCTTTTACAGGCAGATGCGTGTTAGCTGGAGGGCTACAGGAGCAGACACTGCACTGGGCATCATATAATTGAAGTTGACCTCACATACTCTGATGGAAGACTCCAAGCACCAACTGTATCTCTTTATTTTTCTATATATAGATTGGAAACTTTGGTCACCAAGTCTGCTATCTCTGCAAACTAGTCTGAGCTAGTATCTTACCTCCACGTTATTTTTATATTTTTAAGGGGTGATTTTTCTTGATTTACTTCAAATCAAGACATAATGCTGATGTGCTTTAAAGGATTGCTGTTTCTGTGATTCTGAACTCAGTGTAGACTTTCTGTCAGTGTAGACTTTCTCTGCTATGGGGATCCCCTGTGCAGTACTTCATTCACAATGAAATGAGAGGTAAAGTTCATCCTCCTTTTTTTGTTTTGTTTTGTTTTGTTCCCATACCTTTGAATTGCTTCTGTAGTGGTTTATCTGACCATGCTGTTGTAGAAACCAGACTGAGACAGGGAAGGCTTCAACTCTTTGATTGATATTCAGCTGGCAATACTAGAACTAGTAGTTAGATTAGGTTTCTTTTTTCTTTTTTCTTTTTTTTTCTTTTTTTGTAGTGGAGAAAGGGGGTGGTGCAGGAAGGAGGAAGAGCAGGTTTGTGGGTTTTTGTTGTTTTTCCTAACTGATAATTAGGTTTTTTGTTTGAGTTTGATGATTCTTTACTGACTGTTGTGCTTACTAGTGGTTAAAAAGTTACATGAGCAACCAGTTGCTTGCTTCCACTACATGCAGAACTTTATGCTTTATTGGTGTATTATTTAGAAGTTCCAAAGTATTCCTGTGCTGCTTGTCCTTCATACGTGACATGCAAGGAGAATGGCAAACATAGGAAGCCCGTTATAATGAGCAAACAAACAAAAATTAAGGACTCATTAAAGGGCCAAATGATGGCCTAGAATTGGGGTGGTTGGATCTTAATTAAAAAATGTTCTACTTGTGTGCAACCTGCAAAACATTATAATAGATTGTCTGTGAAAAAAGTATTTTCAGAAATAAATACTGCATTTTCTTAGAGGACATTACAGCATTAAAGGAGCACTGGAAGAAAGAAAATACACCAGAAGAAGACCTGTTATATTGCCTGACTGGAGCTGTATACTTTACTTTTCCTGAGGTTAAATTTAGTCTTGGCAGTCAGTCCTGCAACGAAGTAATTTGCTGTAGTACTCTGTTACACTACTTGTCAAAGATGGCAGTGAGACTTTTTGGCTGGTGTAGTCCCACTCTAATAATATGGGAAGCTAAGTTCACAACTTAGTTGGAATTTTCTGATGGATTGAACAGTCTTAGCTGACAAAAAAATAAATAGTAATTTTAATAATCTTGATTAAAATAGATTTATGGTACAATAGGAAATGTGTTTTCAGCATCTGAAACACATTTAGATAATATCGGTCAGTTTTCATGTAAAGACTCGATATGAAAATAGTTCCTGTTAATAAGTTAATAATCAGTCTGACATTGATAAAATATAAACAATATAAACAAAAGTATTGATAAAATCAATACTTTGTCTAATGCAGAGACACTGAGGTTCTTTCAGGTCGTTTTCCCAATGGGAATTTATTTTGTCCATTTATCTCCAGCTGCAGTATTCTTTGTAAAATCTTAATAGCAGGATGTGGTTAGAACATCATACATGATATTGCAGCTCTTAACAACGAGGCTTTTCCAGGAAGTGATGGTAGAGACCTATCTGATACAGTGCTTGCAACCATCTCCAGCAAAACACAGACATCTTGTCAGACAGGATGTCTGTAGCTAGCTTACCAGCTACAAGAGAGGAGCAATGAAGTTTCATGAATTGGTTGTCTTCACAGCTGTTCTCATTGCTCTTGAGCAAAGTTTGTTTACCCTTTATTGGAAAATTAGGCAATAAATTGCTTTTATTTTATTTTATTTAAAAACAGTCAAACATCCAGTCAGCCTGTCATTAATCTACTTGAAATCAAACAAAAGAACTTAAATTTTCTGTTATAAGATACAGATCACGTTCTTGTTGCTGCTGCACAAAGCAAATATCACCTACTTGCAAAGAAGTTATTTCTAAGTGTTGATGGCTGGCTTTGCTACTCAGTTAATTTTAAATGTGTTCCATTTTTAAATTCAATTATTTCCCTAATTTCCTAATTATAGGCCAGTGGTCCCTCAAGATACAGGTGACCTGCTGCAGGTCACAAGCTCACAAACCTCCTTTGCTCTCCAGAGGTTTGCTTTCCTTTCTTTCTCTCTCTTTTGAAAACAAACTTTGGTCTAAGGCAACCTTGAAATGTGTATGGCAGATATGTATGGCAGATGCAACCAGCTCAGATATCTAAATCTGAAGAATCTAAAACCAGGTCCCAGAAACTAGCTCTGTAATATCTTTGACAGCTTGTGAACAGAAATACTGCTCAGAAGATTTTAACTACTGTTGCCTGAAGCAAAGACCTTGTTAAGCATGATGCTGAAGACGAACCATCTAAGATGTGTAGAGGACTTTAGGATGCAATGGCATTTTCCTGAACTGGGGCTCAGTAGCCAGTGGTTGGGAAATGTTGTTGAGGTCACATCAGGGTTTTTTGAGAATGGTTCACCAAGGGATGAGGAGAGAAACTGCAGAGCTTTCTTTGCTTAGGCTTAGTCCATTGTACAGCCCTCAGATCTCAGAAAAGCTGAGAGGAGTTTGACCTAAGTGTGTGTGTGTTTATATGCCCTGTGCTTGTCATGAGGCAGAACTTTTCTTCACCAGAGTAATACTCTGGTGGATACTGCACCGGTGATGTACAGTGCTTAACTGTTTCTCCTCGTTGTGTCATCACTTCTCAGCATTGTGTGCAGAGGCAGGGTGCTGAGCCACATGAGCGTCCTTGGTGCCTCCTGCTTAGAACTACTCACAGGGAGAAGAGGTCAGAGAACAGCAGGATGCTCACTGTGTGCTTGACCCAGATCCTGATGGGAAGAAAAAAATCCTTAAGGTTTTCCTATGAACACTGGTGTTTTGCTTTCCAGAGAGAGCAGTTGTGAGCCAAA
This sequence comes from Numida meleagris, assembly GCF_002078875.1. Classification (NCBI taxonomy): domain Eukaryota; kingdom Metazoa; phylum Chordata; class Aves; order Galliformes; family Numididae; genus Numida; species Numida meleagris. Next base: position 829,350 of record NW_018362987.1, read on the forward strand.
TATAAAGCTGCTTCAGCAGATGAAATACAAATAACAGTTACCAGAGGCAATGGGTCTCCTGTTGATGAAGAAGCTCCTTTTTTGGTTCTGATTAGCCATCATAAAATATAAATATCCAGTCTGATATTTTTTCCCATTTGTCAGATGAAGCGTAGATTTCAATAGCTATTTAAGATTGTGTGGTTGAAGTAGGATCCGGAGGTGTATATGTTTATACTTACCAGCTGCCAAAGTAAAAGCTCTGTGGTTTGATGATCCAAGTTAGTATAAATCACCAGTTTAATGCTCAGTGATGTATCATAGTCTAACATCAGCCTTTGAGAAGTGTCTTTGTGGTTGTCACTGTGCAGTAATGAGGCCAAAAATGCTTCAGGCTCTGAATAAGTTTCGTTATTAATGTGGACTGACCTCCTACTGTATTATACCAACCCTTGGCTTCTATGATACATCCTTTCAGCAACCCTTGTCTAAATTGCAGGTTTTTTCATGGAGCGTACATCTTTCTTAGATCATAGAATCATAGAATCCTTAGAGTTGGAAGGGACCCTTAAAGACTGTCTAGTCCAGCTCCCCTGCAACAAACAGGGACACTACAGCTAGATCAGGTTGCCAGGGCCTGATCCAGCCTCGCCTTGGAAGTCTTCAGGGACGGGACATCCACCACATCTCTGGGCAACCTGTTCCAGTACTTCACTACCCTCATTGTAAAATACTTTTTTGTTATATCCAACCTAAATTTATCCTCTTTAGGTTTGAAATCATCTCCTCTTTTTCTGTCTAGATGCTGTACCACACTCATGCAAACTTAATGTGAATGCCCTGTTCTGACTCATCAGAGCTCTTTGGCACAGCTTGGTCCCTGTCTATCCTTACAGGCTTGTACATTTTCACAAGAAGGTCATGGTACAACACATGCTTGGTGATTCAGTTTGGGGAAGGGACAGTGGTGAAGAACTCACCTGTTTTCTTTGGAACAGATTTTGCATGTCAAAAATTAGACTTTGGAGGTGAACGTTCAGGAGTTGAATTTTACATCAGGAGTTGGACTTAACATTCCTTGTAGGTATCTTCCAATTTGGAATATTCTGTTCTGTTCTGCCCTATGTGCCATCTTTACTGTGCTGAAATTTCGCAACAGGCATTGTGGAGCATGGTTTGTCCAGCAATTTTTATGCAAGTTTCCAAATGTTTCAAGCAGTAATGCCTAAACTATAATACTCTTAGGAAAGCAAGAAATTAAACCTGCTTTTGGCTGTGTGGAATTAGTTCAGTATTTCCAGCAATGCTGTAGCTTTTTGGAAAGATTTCTGTGAATCTTTCTGTTTGGGAAATGATTACAATTTAGCTGCATCCATCACTAAGATTATGAATAGTGTCTTCCTTGCCATAGTGTTTAAAGATGTGCATGAAGATCCCACATAACAGCTTATTCTTCACATTTCAGGAAGAGGCAAAATGTCAGAGAGAGAGAGAGAGAGAGAGAGAGAGAAAAGAAAAATAGTTGAAGTCCGGGAAAATAAATTGAAGTGTTTCTATAAAGCCTGCGGAAGTGCTAAGTATCATTGATGTAATATGTAAAGAACAAAACACGTGGTTTGGCAGCACCTGCAATGCAATTTACCTTGCTGACCAATAGCACCTCAGTTGCATTTCTGAGCTCCTTTTACGGTTTGCACACTCCTGCAGTTGCTAGTCTCTGCTTGGGTTGATGAGGGCTGTTAAGTGTTTGTTGGTGCCTAAAAAACGGCATAGCACAAGTGCTTACTCCTGAAGATATTGGAAGATATTGGCAGGACCATCACAGCTTTCAAACCCTCTGTGGGAATGCATAACCACCTGCCTGTTGCTGTGAAGCATTCATGACAGCTGAGGTGTCCTGAGGTTTTCCCCACCTGGTCTAGATTGAGAGGTATCAGTTGGTATTGTAGTCAAAAGTTGAGAAGACACAGTTGTTAGGCTGGACTTTGGGATGCAGAACAAGCAAGAGCCCCTAATCTGATTCAAATTTTACTGATGACAGTTAAAACACGTATCTAGTCTCATCTGCTGGGGAGGAGTCCACATCTTCTCTCTAGATTACAAACCCTATAGTATAAAACTGATGACACCTATGATAGCAACTGAACTCGAGCTTTGGAAGGGTTTATGCCCAATTTGTAGTACAGAAGTTTCAGTACTGTACTCAGAAAGTGCCTGGTTCCATTTTGGCCACAGGTGCTGCTCTGTGGTTCCATTTAAAATGGTGGCAGGCTGCTCTACTCATAACCTGTGGTCTGAAAGGATGGGATAGCCCAGCTGGGACTGTAGCAATGAAGTATCTGCTGGGCAAGATATCAGTGCACTATAAAATGTTAACTGAAGGAAGAAGTGAAAGGTCATAAAGTTGCCTCACTCCTTGTCTGCAGCAACAAAGCTGTTCAGCACCCAGAGTGCAGTGCTGGCTCTGTGGAGCCCAGGCTCTTGATGCTCCTGGACCTGAGAGCTCTGTGCTGGCTCTGCTCAGAGGTGCTGAGGCTTAGCTTTAAGTCCAGTCAGGTTTCCCATGGGTACACAATGCTGCATCTTAGCTCCTGATGCTATTTCATCAGAGCTGGAGGCAGCTCTGACATCTATTTGTCAAGGGGAATTACTGTCACAAGTGGCCTATGAGTGTTAGTTTTTGGTGTATATCTATCCCTTTTCTGTGTGTATTTTAAGTATTTTGGGAATTTGCATGAGCAGTAATGAGAGTCACCTTGGTTGCCCAAATGACTGGGTCAGGGAGGAACACCTGTGTTTAATCTGGAAGGCCAAGCCTTGTCTGTTGAGGAGAGTAGGAGGAAAGGATTGGGTAAAAATTGCTGGGCACAAAGGATGCTTAAATGGATGGAAGCAGAAAGCGTTAAGTACCGTGCAGCTCAGTGAGTACTGGCTCATGGTATGAAAATACTGGCTGGAGATGAATTTTGACCTTAGGGTTAAGCTCTTAATATTTCTTTTGTGTGGCTCCTTATCCTCCAGTAAGACAAATCACAATGAATATTTAATGTGAGTATGTGAGAACACCTTGCTAGTTTGCAAAAGTCAAATCTACTCTTAAGAAGTTTCAGTAACAGTGTCTGTATAGGGGAAAATAATCAGATACTACAGCTGTTTTGTTTCTTTGTTGTTGTTGCTTTGTAACCAGTACACATGGCCCAGAAGAGTGTGCCAGTCAACATGGCCTGGTTTCTGCAAAGATTTTAATACACTTGTGCCTGACTGAGACACGCTGTTTGATAGTGATTGTAGACGCAAGCAGTCATATTTTCTGTTTGGTGGATAATTGTGAAAGGTCTTTAGGGTAGCAGTGTGGCAACTTAGTAAAGTGTTATCTCACTGGAGGCTACTCGCTTGACCTTCTAGTCAGTATGAAACAATCTCCCTTTTCTTTGATAGACCACAAACATTTTATGTACTTGCACTGTTATTGTAGCAATGGTGAGCTGCTCCTAAACAAGAATACAGGATAGTAATAAACCACGTGTGTTTCAAAAAACAGATGTCTCTGCCTAAGCTTTTAAGCTAATTTAAGGAGTAGGAAAGTACAGCTGAACTTTTCACAATTAAAAGCTATTCTCTGTTTTGGTTGCTGAGTCTCAGGTGTTTCAGGCTAATTACTTAAATTTGCTCACAGCTGTAGGTCAGGAGCGTAACAGCAGCTATGAAATACCCAACATTTATCAAATCTAGTCTTTCAAGCTATACAAAACCACATAATCACAGAAATACATAATAAGAAACTATGAAGTAGATTGATAGAATTAACTCATTCTAATATTTAGTTGCACAAGAAAGGAACATCCTGATTTATAGCAAAGAACTCATTATCTTTGATCTGCAAAGGCTTCGTGATGCTTCTCTAGATTTTATGGTGGAGAACAGGAGCTATTCTGGATCTTATAGTCTGAAAAAAACCTCCCTTTCCTCCTTTTCTTTGTCTCCAGCAGTATCATCATCTGACATCATGGTTTGTATTTAAGTATTATCATGCCCTGTCTCCAGTGCACAAAAATTTGTGGTGTTTGGCTTTCCTTAACTGCCTGCTTTTCTCCTGTACCTCTTGAGACATTATGCAGTTTTCTGCTTTTAGAAAAGTACTCTAATTTGGTGTTGAAAAGGTGCAGAAAGCTACTCTAAATGGGTACAGTTTTGACCATTTCCCCTTGCAATAATTTGAAAATAATGATTTTTTAAATTCCTAAGACTTGTTTTCTTCCTGTGGCTTTTTTTTTTCCTGAATGAGAAAGTATTTATAAAGCTGCCTCTTTAGATCTGTTTGTCCATACTTTAGTGACAAGAGATACTCCATTACATTAAGGCAGACGAAAGGTTGTTAGTGCCTTGGTTCTGTTATAGAGCTGAAAATACCTGTCAAATTCAATGGAATTGTATTGCTTTTCAAAAGTGTAGTGTGCTAAGACTTAAAGACTGGCAGCAACTAAAAACAATTCCTTTACTGCAGCAAACATTTGCTGTGTGTTCTGTGTGCCTGCCTTGGAATAAGTAATTCCAAGGGAATGCTAGGCTGCCTGTCTGCATGCTTTTACCTCCACCCTTCTCTATATCCCTTTACTTGGGGCCATCCTAGCAAATCTGTTTTTTCTTTACTTCAGAGTTAAGTACAGTTCTGGGTTATTTAAAAAGATGAAATCAGAGTTTTTGATGGTAGGCTCAGAGCTGGCTTTAGCCAACTCTCAAGGATTAGGGAGGTAAACTGGGGCATTAGCCTTTGGTTGAAAAGATGAGCGAGTTGCTCTGAGGGTAGGGTGATCTGCTGATCCCCCCCTCTTGCTTGTACAGGCCTATGCTAAGATGCCTTTGGGTCTTTTGAAGTAGGACTGATTCAATGGAAACATCTGTTCTCAAGTTGCTTTCCAAATAGCCATACCTCGTAGGGTGGCCCACATTCAGAAATTTGGATTAGGATGAATAGGGGAAGAAGGTTATGAAGGCAGTGTTATGGGGGTTTGGAGAATCAAACAGATACAGCTGGATGTGTTGCTGGGGACACGTTTTTCTATGGTGATGTTTTTTTAGCATGAATTTAGCACAGCATTCCCCATTCAATAAGCTGCTCACCGCACCTCTCTGCTGCTTTACCTGTGTACTATCTACACCTCTCTTGGCACATGGACAGTTTGTTTTGGAAACAGCTACTCATGTCTAACATAGATTTGGCTTTACTAACTTACAGAGAGGGTTCACTGCTTCAGGAAGAATATCTGTACATTTTTTTTTATATGTGGAAATATTCAGAAGGGGGAGAGCTAAACCAAACTATCAAAATATCAGAAGTGTACTTCCTAATGCCTGTATCTGAGTGTACACACAGCAGGGTGATTCGAGGTTATCTTTAGTTTTATATGTTCATCCTTCTTGTTCTCTGGCCTTTTCAGATCTAGTTTATATATAGCCTTGAAAATGTGGTAGTAGCATGAATCCATGCAAATGTCATCAAGTGTGGAGAGAAAGGTATCTGTTGTTATATACCTCCCGATATCACATTAGGTATGAAGGAAGGCATGTCTGCTGCCTTTCCTGCAGTAGCTGCTACCTCCTACCTTATGGGGATCAGCAGAATGACCTACTCTCCAAAATCTCCGCTGGTTTTCCTCCCAACCCAATCTTTCATCTTTTATGTGTTGAGGGGGGAGACTGTTCTCATCTTTCTGCCTTTTCCCACCCTCCCCACTTTCTTCTCAGAGGATTGGTGGCAGAGATGAGTAGAAGGTGTAGGAGGAGTATTGTGAAAGGAGTACATAGGGGACTTGCGCAGGGCTGTTGGCACATACCTCAAAGGAAGGAGGGAAGCGAGTGATGGAAAGAGGGATTTTCCTCTTCCCTCACACTTCATTCCCCAGTGCACCACCCTCACACGCTTTGCTTCCTCCAGGGTATGTTCTGCTGCTGTCAAAGTACAATTGAACTTTGCCCCTGAGAATGAGATGCCTTGAGCTCTGATGTCTCCCTTGCATGCTGAGGACCCTGTCTCACTTTTTAGCCTTTGGCTGGGGTGTGACTCTGCTTGGGCCTAGTACGTATTTCCCTATGTTCTGAGAAATTTCAAACACTGGGAAAATAGTGTTATAGAAGAAAGAGAGCTGGAAGAGACCTCGTGATGTCTTCAAGGTCTGCCCCTTGCCAAGAGTCAGAAATGATTGCATCTAAATCATTCTTGTGAGATTCTTGTGTCATCTCAAAGCTTTGTAGCCTTCACATACACTCCCCCAGTATTTAACAATCTGTTAAACCCATTACTACTTATCCTATCCATGGCAGACCCACAGATTAGGCAGTTTATTTCCTTATGGCCTGCAGTGGCTTTTTATCTTTTTGAGGATGGCTATAGTGTGTCTTTTCTGTCAATCAAACTGGAATGGAAAAGACTGGTTATTCCTGATGGATGCCACAGGAAAGACTTTCTGGGCTTGCTTCAGCTGGTCCTTACCTTTCCTGAAATGTAAGGACACAACTCTCTGATGGAGACCTCACTGATACACCATGGAATTACATGGTAAAATGTAAACTTTCCTGGCTCAAAATTAAGCTGGCCTGCTCAGAATTTACTTTTTTTTTTTTTTTTTTTTTTTTTTAAATTAAGACAGAAAGGAGATGGTTTATTGTAATTTTTTGCTCTATGAAAACTTTGCAGAAAATCTTTTTCCTTTTTCTGATAGATGTGATTCTATCCCTGGCAGCACTGATCCACCTTCAGCAGCATGGATGTATTAGCAGTTGACAGCCAAGCACAGTAAGGGCTCTGTGCTGTTGGCAGGATGTCTCTCTGAGATGGTCAAGGAGGGGTGCTCCTGTCCTTGAAGTAATCTAAGTCTGTCTCCTCTCCAGAGGACAAAGTTGCTGTCAATTGTGAAAGGAATTAATTTTTGCAAGTGCATTAAAGATAGGTTGTAACTGGCTTTGCTGTTAAATTGTTGAGCTTATTTTTCTGGCAGCAGACCTCTTTGTCCTACACAAAAAGCTCATATTAGGAGACAAAAACCTTTTTATAGTGTTGTAATGAATATGAGCAAAACAATTATCTTACTGTCACCCTGAATTGCGGAGCAGTGAATTTCAATCAACCGAAGGCCTCCTAACTTAATTGTATGTCTTTTCATTAAAGCTGCATTTAGGATCACAGAGATCTGCAGAAATACTAAGCTACTGGGCTTAAGGCTGACTTTCTCAATGGGGCCTCCTTTTTAACCCTAAATACTACTGAATTTATTTATGTAGAAGGAAAATAAATGAATATAATGAAAATAAATGAATTTATTTATGTAGAAGGAAAGCACTATTTCTGTACATACTTCTGTTTCTTTTCTGTTCCTTCTTGTTTTGTGATTTTGTTTTTTTTAACCCCTTGTTGTTTCATATTGTGACTATTATATTCATATCCAAGTAATTCCTTGCTTTACAATTGTCAGCCTGTGTGGGAAGCTCAGCCTGCATGTGGGGCTTAGCGTTTCTCTGGCCTGCACACAGTTTAGGTACAAGCAAAGCAAAGTAGGGCTAGTGGGGTCTGCAGAAGATTTCTCAAGTCTTCCCTGACTGCCACTTTGGCCCTCACAGGGAAGTGGCAGGTACAGCTGATAAACTGTTTGAGAAAGCAGTTACAGTCCTGAAGGAGATGCAAAACGTGACCCTGATGGATGTTTTCAAAATAATGTAATTTTCTTATCTTTTCACGTTTTATAATGCTGTTCATTTTCATGAAAACATAATAAGAAGGGTCTCACCTATACTTTTTTGACATGAAAAAGCCTTCTCTTCAAATGAACCAACAAAGATCAGTGTCAGAAGGGTACTAGTGTACTAGCCATTAGCAAAACCTTATTGTTGTTACCCTGAAATATTTGTACGCTGCCCAGAAACCACTTCTTGCTGACAGTAGCATTTCCTGCTAGGAAGAATCCTATTGAACACAATTCCCTCCAGACATTTTCAGTGAACACCAAAAAATGCTTCTACTCTCTAGCTGTGCATGTGTGATTACTTGAGTCACTCTATCTATGCCAATTCATAATGGTGCTAATCAAAGAGTATCATTAGCATTACCTCTCATTCCCTGATGCTTTTGTAAACAGACTACTACCTCTGCTAAAGCATAAAAAATAAGAAGTTAGAAGCCTTCACCAAAATGTCTGTAAGTAAGGTGGATGTTTTTACTGCCTACCTGCTGGTCATGTGCTTTCCTACAGATTCAGCTCAACACTTGTTAAAGTGTGCCTACAATCATTTGACTTAATCTTGACATCTGTGAGACAGAGAATAAAGTATCTTGCTCTGCCCTGGAATAATTTTTTATGGTGGTCTTCAGGAACCACAACCTCAGTTATATTTGAATATTTTCCTGAGAATTCATAGCTCCCTTTAAGTTAAAGATTTTATATTACAAAAGGAAAATAACCTTTGATTTAAAAATAAACAAAATTTGACATGTTGTGTCCCCAAGGGGTCCGTCTTGGCATGGGTGCTCTTTACCTAGGCAGTAGTATTGAGTGAGCCCTCAGCTGATGACACCAAGCTGAGTGGTGCATTTGATACAATAGAGGGAAGGGGTGCTATCCAGAGGGCCTGGACAAGCTTGAAAAGTGAGTACACAAGAACCTAATGAGGTTCAACAAGACCAAGTGCAAGGTGTTGTACCTGAGTTGGGGTAATCCCAGGTATGTGTACAAACTGGGAGAACTCATTGAGAATATCCCTGCAGAGAAGAACCTGGGGATTCTGATAGATGGAAAGATTGGTGAAGGCCAACAACACATGTTTGCAGCCCATAAAGCCAACTGTATCCTGGGCTGCGTCAACAGAGGGGTGGCCAGCATGGTGAAGGAGGTGACTGTACTCTTTTACTCTGCCCTCATGAGGCCCCACCAGGAGTTCTACATCCAGGCCTGGGGCCCCCAGCACAAGAAAGATGAAGAGCTGTTGGAGTGGGTCCAGAGGAGGGCCGTGAAGATGATCAAAGGGCTGGAGCACCTGTCCTATGAAGACAGCTAAGACTTGCTCAGTTTGGGGAATCTCAGAATCGTAGAGCTTTGAAGAGACCTCTGGAGATCATCTAGTGCAACCCCCCTGCTAAAGCAGGTTCCCTAGAGTAGATTGCACAGAAAAGTTTTGAAGCAAGTTTTGAATATCTCTAGAGAAGGAGACTTCACCATTTGTCTGGGCAGCTTGTTCCAGTGCTCTGTCACCCTCAATGCAAAGAAGTTTTTCTTCATGTTCAAATGAATATTCAGTTGCATTTTATTGCCATGTGGCAAATGGCAGCAGAGGGGCAGTCTGACAAAATGGTGTCTGATGTTGAAGTGCAAATGAAACAAAGATGTGTCATTGAATTCCTCCATGCAGAAAAAATGGCACCCACTGACATGCTGAATGTTTTTGGAGACAAACCAGTGGATGTGAGCACAGTGAGGGGCAGTGGATACTGCATTTCAGCAGTGGCGACAGCAACAGTGGGTCACCTCTGCTGGTGCAGATTTTGAGGAGAGCAGCATGCAGGCTCTTGCTCATTGCTGGTGAAAGTAAACAGCTATTGGTGGTGACTATGAAGAAAAATAGTGTTCCATAGCTGAGAATGTGCTCTTTGTATAGGTTGTAGTAAATAGGAGGCATTATTTTCAGTGCAACCTATGTATATGCGTCTCAAGAAAATTTCTCTTCACTCAGTGCAGCCCAGGCAAGCCAAAAGATTGGACAGATAGTAATAGGACAAGAGGGAGTAGTTTAAAATTAAAGGAAGGGAGATTTAGGTTGGATATTAGGAGGAAAGCTTTTACTCGGTGGATGTTGAAGCCCAGATACAGGCTGCCCAGAGAAGCTGTGGATGCTCCATCCCTGGAGGTGTTCAAGGCCATGTTGGATGGGACCCTGGGCAGCCTGAGGAGGTGGATGGCAACCAGCTCATGGCAGGGGGATTGGAACTGGATGGGCTTTAAGGTCCCTTCCAACCCAACGTGTTCTATGATTTGTAGATGAGCAGAGACCTGTTCCCAAATAACTCCTGCATGTTATGTCCTATTTATGAAATTGCGGAGTTTCTTTAATAACTTCTGTGCCCCTGTGGTCATTTTATCATGACCTCTGTGTACCTAGAAGAGAGACTGATGGTGGGAGACTGTTGAAGAGTGAAACTCTTGAAGCAATGGGCTAGCAGAAACCTCTGAAAATGAGCCTGGCCAGATCTGTTGATGGGGAATAAGTGCAGGGGCCCTTCTGGGAGAAAAGAAGAATGTCAAGCAGTTGATATGCCTAATATCAAACTGGGAGCTGCATGAAGACCTGAGAAAAAATGCTGCAAAACCTTTGGCAAGAAATGGAAAATGGTAAGCAGGCTGAAAAAGTTTAGGGAAAAGGAAAGTGAGCTTTAAACTCATTATTTTTCAGAAAATGAGCCATGAACAGTGCAGAACTATTTGGACATCTGTAGTACTAAGGTTATTTTGCACAATAAATGCCCTAGGAAGAGTAGAAAGTGGAAACTGGGGATTACAATTTGGGGGAGTTTGTTGAGTCTTGTTTTGGGATTACCACTCTTTAGGTTATTCATCAAGGAGCAATTACTTCTCTGTTTCCTGTAATCTGACAGAGATCACTAAGCAGGTAACGTCTCACAACAGCAGTGGCTGAATGAAGGAGGAGAAAAACTGTTAATGCAGAAGGAATATGATGGCTCTACAATAGGCCCTGAGAAGGCTGTCGGTTTCTTCAGTCCTATTTCCCATTTCTGTTCTACTGCTACCCTTTCTATGGCAGGAGGAGGGTATTCCTAAGCCGAGTGGCCCAAGGAAGCAAAATTCACTTTGTGTTGTTGGAAATTTTTGGACTGGCTTTTCTGAAAGGCTTCCAGAGATGTATCACCAATCAGATATGATGACTTTTCTGGGAGATTATAGACCTCTTCAAGCTCTATACATCTGAAGGAGGCCAGCCTGGGAACTTGAGGACTGATAGGGGCAACTAGAATAATGACACTGATAGATATCTAGCTCCAGAAAGTACTGCCTTTCAAAGCAATGTTTTTATCAAAGAAGATGATGGAAGTACAGATACACAGTCAGGAACTCCTTGACGTAAACCTGAGGAGAGCTACTCCCTGGATTGGGTGCAGTAAGTGGCTAGAAGCCCTCCATCTGCAGTTGTGTGAACAGGAAAGATCAGCATTGTTCATCATGTTCTGCCACAAAGCAAGGCTTAGCACATTACTCCACTGGTGGAAAAAGTGTGTTCTTGAGGAATGTCTTAAAAACTGAGGCTGTGGTGTAAGGAATGTACCCATGAGGCTTCAAATTGTCACTTAGTGTATGTTGTGCCAGAGGCAGTTGTATAATGCTGGGTTTTTGTTTTGTTTTGTTTTGTTTTGTTTTGTGTGTGTGTGTGTGTTCATATGACTTTCCCCTCAACTGAGTTTTCTTGTTTTACTGGTGAACTTTACTACTCCTCTTGGAGTTCATTCCAGCAACACTGGATACTAATTTGGATTAGAAGGAAGAGAGAAGTAAGAACTTGTTTACAGCAGTTTCTCTATGATACTTCCAGTGTTTAACTGTTAAAGTGTCCTGATACAAATTCAGTGAGCCTGTGTGTCTTGCAGTGATAGGTTATGCTTGTATAGCACTACACACAGATTTAAGAGAGGACTAATAAGGAATTGCAAAGACAATTACTGATTTATGCAGGTATGTTTACTTTTACTAAAGATTTCTGATATGCTGTAATTAATATTTAAATCTAATTTTACCGAATGAATGGTATAACTAAGCAGCCAGTCTAACATTATTTGTAAATGCAGTCAAACAATGGCTTGCAGAAGAGCCTGTGGCTGCATGCCATTGGAAAGACAGTGAGATGGTACCACTGACTTCCTTGAAATGTACAGGTTTTTGCACTGGCTACGTACTAAAAAACATGTAATCAGAAATTTGTTGCATTCTCTGAATTTTTCCCAATCTCTAACGTGTTGCAACTCTGCCTGTGCATTAGTGTGCACAGCCCAAGCAAACACATATCTGTTGCTATCCCAGTGATTCTGGGTTCCTCTCTGGCAAAAGGGCCGGACTACTTCTGTCACTTATCTCTTTGTAAGCAAAATGCTCCTCTGCAAACACAGATTTGTGGCAGAAAATTTGTTGCATTTTTATTGTACATGGAAAACAGAAATTCAAATAACACTTCAGAATTTCTGTCTCTCAGAAAAAGTCTTTCCTGTGTGTTGGTGAAAGATACAAGGAATCTAATTTAAATCCCATTTCTTCTGTCCCATAGGTCCTCCTAGTGTCATTCTTGTACTTGCTTTATCTGTTCCAGAACTTGCTGAAATTCTGTTGAATTTCTTCTCTTCATGCCCTCTCTCCCATGCATGTCACCACTATTTTTACTGCAAACCAGAGGTGATTGTGGAGTGTATATTTTTGTTCTTCACATCACCCCTGCAGAAACTAGAATCCATGTCATGTTTTGGTGAGGTGCAGAGGGAGAGGGATGTGCAGTTGTCATTCTTGAGTTGGGATATCTGAGATGTAATATGAAGTCCCCTAACAAAACTTTACCTGCTAGTAGTTGATGAGGGGGCTGTTGAGCTGAAGAGGGCTGAGAGGGAAAACCTCAGCCAGGCAAGATCTTAATGCTAGATGTTATCTTGCCTTCTAGCTGGTCTTCCGAGGAAATACATGGTCGTAAGAAGACATGAAATAAAGGCTGCATTGGCTGCTGAGGCTCCTACCAGTCCGTCCTGAGCACTTCTGAGGAGTGGAGACTTAGAATTCCTGATTGTTTGACAGAAGCATTTGAGGAATGGGATGAAAACTGTAAACAGCCTGCTTTCATCTCTGAAATTAGAATAAAATGCTGGCCCAAAGATGACAGACTAGAGTAACTCATGATGCTATTCAGGCGCTCTTTGCTTTTCACTTTTAATAGTATGACAAAGCAGTAGGAAGTGTATGGCAGCGTAAAAGGATTCCAGAGATGAGCTGTGGCAACCTGTGGGATTGTAGATATGAAAAAGCAAAACTGAGAGATTTGCTCATTAAAAAATCGATGTTTCAATACCTACTTCTCTTTATCTGTGTCTTTCATGGTTTCTGATTTCTGAAACTTATCTGTCTATGCTAGGTTTATTGGTGCAGTTGTACCAGCAGATCAGAACACTGAATGAATTGACTCTCTGTCCTTGATGCTTGGCAGGGAAGTGAGATTTGTGAGCTAGTGACTTGTTTGTACCAAGTCCTCTTGTGGGTAACGTCAGGCTCCAGGGCTGCCAATCTAGCATCTTTCAGGAGTTCATAGAATCACAGAATCATAGAATCACTCAGGTTGGAAAGGACCTTCAAGATCATCAAGTCCAGCCGCAACCTAACCATACTGCTCTAACAACCCACCACTAAGTCATGTCCCTGAACACCACATCCAAACGGTTTTTAAACACATTCAGGGATGGTGACTCAATCACCTCCCTGGGGAGCCTATTCCAGTGCTTAATAACCCTTTCTGTAAAGAGGTTTTTCCTGATATCCAACCCAAACCTCCCCTGGTGCAACTTGAGGCCATTTCCCCTTGTCCTGTCACCTGTCACCAGTGAGAAGAGACCAGCCCCGCTCTCACTGCAATCACCTTTCAGGTATTTGAAGAGAGCAATGAGGTCTCCCCTCAGTCTCCTCTTACCCAGACTGTCAACGGTTTACGGGCGTTCGGCCCGGTTCCGTGACGAATGGGGCGGGGGACCCATGGACCCATGTCCTGTGAAAGGGAAAAGGGAAAAAGAGTAGGGAGATGGGCCTAAAAACAAAACAGTGGCAACAATCTGAGGAGAAACAAACTACTTTACTAAATAAGATATTGGAATGCAAAATAACACAGTATAATACAACATAATTACAATTTAAGCTAATAAATCCAATACAATGAGAGAGAATGCCCAAAAATCAAGGTAGGCCTTACTCTAATACCAACAATAAGACGGCTGGGGAGCGAGATGCTGCTGGGATGAAAGACAGGTGGAAAAAGCACAAGGTCTTGTGATCTGTGAGTTTTTATCTTTCCTTCTGACTGGAAACAATAACAGAGGAGCAAAGTCCCCTGGGGAATGTAGTAGTCCTTCTCTTCTGAGAACCAGGTACGTACTCTACATGATGTTATGATGTGGAATACCAATAACCAAAAATCATAAAACCATGACACCCAACTAAACAGCCCCAGTTCCTTTAGTCGCTCCTCATAGGGCATATTCTCCAAGCCCTTCACAAGCCTTGTTGCCCTTCTTTGGACCTACTCCAGCACCTCAATGTCCTTTCTGTACTGAGACACCCAAAACTGAACACAGTACTCAAGGTGAGGCCTCACCAATGCCGAGTACAGGGGCAGGATTACTTCCCTAGTGCTGCTCACCACACCATTCCTGATCCAAGCCAGGATGCCATTGGCCTTCTTGACCACCTGGGCACACTGCTGGCTCATGCTCAGCTGACTGCCTGTTGGGAAACCCCTCAAGTTTCCCCCCAGGGTTACGCTCTGGCTTGGGGAAGCACAGCTAACTCAATATGAGTGTGAATCATAACTTCCAACTTTATTGTAGCAACATGCCAACTTATATAGCATACTTGCTTCCAGGGATACAAGCTCTATGCAACCAAGCACGTACGCTAACAGTATCGTTGCCCGAGTTATCTCTAAGTATAGGAGATGTTGTTAACTACAGCACTATAGATACAGAATACATTAGAACACACCAGAAACACCACATTCCACACATCTAGGATTACATCGTAAATCATTACAGGATTAATGATTACAGGCAGGATTACTTCCCTAGTCCTGCTCACCACACCATTCCTGATCCAGGCCAGGATGCCATTGGCCTTCTTGACCACCTGGGCACACTGCTGGCTCATACTCAGCTGACTGCCCATCAGCACACCAAGGTCCCTTTCCATCAAGCAGCTTTCCAGCCACTCCTTCCCAAGCCTGTGGGGTTGCCTGGGGTTGTTGTGACCAAAGTGCAGGACCCGACACTTGGCCCTGTTGAAACTCATATGGTTTACGTTGGCCCATTGATGCAGTCTATCCAGTTCCCTCTGTAAAGCCTTTCTACCCCCTGGCAGACCAACACTCCCTCCCAAGAGGGAGTGACTTGGTGTCATCTGCAAACTTACTGAGGGTGCACTCAATCCCCTCATCAAGATCATTGATAAAGATATTGAAAAGAAGAGGCCCCAGCACCAAGCCCTGGGGGACACCGCTCGTGACTGGCCAAGTTCTTTGTTAACATAACCAAAACACAACTTTGTACTTTTGAACACAAACACGATCTTAATAGAATAATCTTTAATGTCATGGTTTCTGTGAGACATGAGATAGTTGTTAGAATTCCTTTAACAAAAAAAAAAAATTGAAGGTTTTTTTTTGTTTTGCTGTGTTGTTGACTAGGGCTCCACTAATTAAGTAGCAATTCAATTGCTTACACTTTGAAGTTTCATTCATTACCTGTCCTGTGTTAAGTCAACAAAAGGCTACATCTAAGGCAGTGAGTCTCAGGCCATCATTTTTTTGGCTAATTAAAAGTAATTACTTTATTTTGTGCCGGCATTCATGCTTGTAATAGTTTAAATTGTGTGTATGCTGCAGGGGGACTGTTTGACGCCAGAGAGGAGACATTCCTGCTGTCCTTCCTTGCAACAGCATGCAAGTCAAAAGTACAGAGATGTCATTTTCCTACCTACTTATTAGCTGCCCTACAGGAGAAGCTCACCAGTAAGGCGCTCGTTTTATGTGAAGAGGATGTCTAACGGACCCACAGTTGTGCCTAAAAATAGCCTGCATTCAGGACATGCTGAGATTAGCCACAGAGGGAATCCTAGGCATTTAAAAGCGAGTGGCCTTCCCATGGCACATGAGCTTTGCATCCATTCTCTTTTATTTTATAATTATGACAGATCAAAAGCATTATGCTGCCACTCATTATCTCTTTAGAGGGATTTGAAGAATTACTGTCCTCTTGACAAGCAAAATACTCCTGCTGCTTCTATTTGAGATCAAGCAGTAAATATCCCTCAAACAGTTAAATCACCTGCGTTTCATTTTTCCCCTCATGCATTAGGAAAAAGGTTGCTGCAGAAAGACTAAATGAGAAGCCCAATGCAGTTAATGAACTCTGATAAAGCTCCCTGACCCATGGAGTAAGTACAAGCCAGTCTGAATTTTGAGTCAGACTTTAGTGATTAATAATATGGTAAATCTCGTCTCACTAGCAGTAATAACAGGGGTCGCCTTTGGCTCTTTGTTGGCCACTGAAATGAGCACATCTTCATGGTGTGTCAGAACCCTCCCTTTTTCTCAACGGTGCCATCAGGTCTACAGTGAAGCAGTTAAACCTAATGTGAGATCTTAAGAATCTCAAGCTGCATTCGTGTTTAAAGGGGAGGGAAAAAAAAAACACCAAACAGCTCCTGGCTTTCTAAGAGCTAGATAATTGGTGGAGTGTTTCGATAAACATCACAAAGAATACAAATGGAAAAACAGTGAATCAATTTAATGTAAAAGAGGGATGGGACTGTTTCTTTCCAGAAATAATGTTGTATCGGTATTTGAGTACAAACAGGAAGTTGCAGTTAATTTATGGTACATTCAATTCAATATAAAGTGTCTCAGCGTGAGGGGAAGACAGTACATTTTTGTGGCAGATTTGTGATTTGTGAGGAGCAACAAGATAAAAATCAAATGTTTTTGCTTTTTGTCATGGTTTTATGATTTTCGGTTATTGGTACTCCACATCATAACATCATGTAGTGAATGTACCTAGTTCTCAGAAGAGAAGGACTACTACATTCCCCACGGTACTTTGCTCCTCTGTTACCATTTTCCATCCGGAGGGAAAAGATAAAAGCTCGCAGTATAAAAACTTGCAGATCACGAGACCTCGTCCCTTTCCCGCCGTCTCTCGTCTTGGCAGCACCTCGCTCTCCAGCTGTCTTATCGTCGGTAGTAGAGTAAGGCCTACCTTGATTTTGGGACATTCTCTCTCTCTGTATTGGATTTATCAGCTTAAATTGTAATTATATTGTATTATAGTGTGTTGTTTTGCATTCCAATGTCTTATTTAGTAAATTAGTTTGTTTCTCCTCTTTGTTTTTGCTTTTTGATTATGATAGTAGGTCATCAGGATTTTAGTCTGTTGCTTAATGTGCAGAAATATGAGGAGAGGGGACTATGTGGTCATCTGACTCTTTTGTGTTTAGGACCCTATTACAAGTCATGTCAAGTATGTGTTCTATATGAAGGATGAATATATTCATCTCCACAGAGCAGACTAGGTAGCATGAAAAGCATTCCAGTTTTGCCCAATAAGCTAAACCATGTAATGTATGTTTCTCTTTTACCTTTTGTTTACAGTGACTTACAGCCCCATTTGCTATCTCCTGATGGCAGAAACTTATTGAGATAGGGAGCCCATCAGTCTGTGTTTGATTTTAGATGTAGGGATATCATTAATGATTAACTACTTCCCATTGAATATCAATTTCAATCAGATCCATTTAAATTCATTTAGAACAGTCAGTTGCAAACACAGTGTCCTTGGACTCAGACCCACATAGCAGGCTAAAGTAACCGAATTTATTTAAGGATGAGATAAACTTTCAGCGAGATTACGGTAATGTGATCTAATTGTAAAGGTGGAAGGTCTTTACAGGCAGTCACTGAGAAGCATCAGAAACATGCTTTGCATGTAACTGGTGGCTCAGTGGGGAAGAATTTAGAGCCATGTCTGCTACTGGTGAAAAAGATCAAAATGCATGGAAAATGGTCCTGCCTTGATTCTGCCTCTTGTGAAGCCCTTTCTGTGCTATGCTGGTAGTGCCAAACTCAATGCAGGGAGACTGAACTCTGCATTTAAAGGAGTGCTGGAATGCTAACTTCATAGGAAAGTTTCTTTGGGCTGCTAAAACATCAGGTCTCTGGTTAGGTGAGACTGCTTCCACAGAGGTTGTGGGCTGTTGAAACTCAGAGCTTATGATCTGCAATGAGGCTTCTCATGAGGAGCAGGCTGAGATGGTCTGTCTTCTGTCCTGCTTCATCAGACTGGCTACTTTAAAGGGGCAGGCAGGAGGTAGAGCTACTTAAAACCAAAGAAAATGGGAAAATCTGAGAGCTACTACAAAGTATAATCTGCTCTGTATAATCTTCCCCAGACTGTAAGAAACCTGTGTTAAGGGATCTGAAGGTGGTCCCATCTTCTCTCCATGTCCTACTCTGCCAGTTTTCAGGGCATCCCAGTTTTCTTCTGTGTGATGAAAAATAAAATATGACCCAAGACACCAAGCAATTAAGTGGCATATGAAACAAACAAATAAATATGGAAGCATTAACTGGCTTAAACCGCAGTGCATAATGGTGTGCATTTTACAATAGCTTAGATTAACACTTAGCTTTAAGTGCTTCTGTGGCTCGCGTTCCAGATCTGCTTCTTGCCAGAAATCTTTCCTCTATCTGTGATCCTTTTGAGAGCAACAGACTCAAGGGGACATGGGGGAAGCAGTCACATTGTCTCCTGATAGGTTTCTGGGCTGTGCATAGACAAGATGTAAAGCCAACATCCAGATCTTTGTTTGCCAGGAGCCGATGGTGTTCAACTTGAACATCAAAAATATCAAAACAAAGTTCTTCCAGCTCCTGTGTCCTGCTATCAACAGATGGTATTGATAACCTGTTTCACAATAAGACAACAAAGGTCTGAGAAGGATCTTTAGCAAATTGCCAGCATGGATGAGGGGAGGGAGGCTAGAACATGATGGTGCCTTTAGAATGAAAGAAAAGAGAGAGAGAAGATAATTGTTAGAGTTTTGTAAATTTGCAAGTCATGGGTCCAGTAAGAATAAGACTGGGAAACTCCATACTGTTGGAGAATCGCAAATGGCAGGATGGTAGGAGAGTGCTTGAGAAGAAAAATGGATTGTTATGGATTTGGAAGCCTTTCCAATATCAGAAACTCAAACCACTCTGCAGTCAGTGTTAGATAGGTTAGCTCAGTTTTTTTGTATGTGCAGGAAAGGGCCCCAGATCTGTTGAGGTTATACTCTGTTTTATTAGAAGAACTACATTTCTTTATTTATTTTACAAAATAGTTACTTAAATTGAGCCTTGTGTTCCTGTCAACTCCAGATATAAGATTTAGGAGAACTATTTTGGAAATTGAAGTCTAAATGCCATCAGCTTGCTTTGAGACTAGGGAAAGTGGTGCTTATGAGGATCTGGGAAATTGAAGACTGACGTAAAAAGAAGGCATGTAAGAGGAGACTGTCCTGTAGACCAGATCTTTGATAAACATCATGTAGCTGTGAGGAGCTGGTGGTGCGTCTGTGAAAGTGAGTTCTCTCACATTTTTGGAGTTCTGTGAGGGACGCATCACTGTCAATGTGTCCCTTTATTCCCATTTAATATAGATATCAAATAAGTCTTTGGCAGTTAGAAGTGTTGTGAAATGAGAGCAAAGGTCTTTTAATGGTGAGTAAATAGTTAAAAGTGAGGAAAAATTGAGCAGGAATAAGCAATCAGTTCTCAGAAAAGGGAGATCACCAGCAGGTTGTACAGGGATTTCTCATGTTCAAATACTCAGAAATGAGTGGGAGGAAGGTGTGAACTGTATGATGGCAAGGTGTGTTGATGATACCAGGCATTACTGGGGAATAGAGCTGAAGAACAACTGCAATGGGCTACAAAAGGACATGGCAATTAAATGACTTATGTGGCAAGATACACAAAGTAGCTAAAGTAGTGCTATACAAGAGGGTGAGCGAATTGCTCTCTTTTTTACACTTGCAAAGATAAGCTCTCTACTAATTATTTCCCCGTATGGAAATTGTTGGCTGAGTGTAGTAGAATTTGAAGGAGAAACTCAAATGTTAAGAGTGGAGAGCACTGTAACACTGTGAATCTGTTGCAGGTCTGTGTAATACAGTATGTGGAGTCCTGCTCCTTTCATCCCTAGAAGGATGTGAGTGAATAGAAGAACTCCAGAGAAGATTGCTAGGATAATCCGAGGTTTGCCTGATTTCTATGTGAGGAACAACAAGCAATGCTTGGGGGCATGTAATAGAATTATTTGAAGCGACGAGTGTCATAAAGACCTACTGTTCGATGTCAGCATAAGCTTCTTTTTTTTCTCTCCTTTTCTCTTTGTAACCAGGTTTCCAAGTTCTCATCAATGTCTCCAAGTTTGGTCTCAATCTGCCAATATTTTTTGCCCTATGAGTTACGACTACGCAGAGTGAACTGGATCACAAGAAAAAAGCTGGTATGTCTGCAAGTGTTTTAATGTTCAGTGCATGCTTCAGAAACCCATTAGCTGAAATGCTGTCTCTACTTTTACACAGTAGAATATCAATGCATTAGTCTCAGAGCAGTTGTAGGAGAAAGTACTTAATATTGAATTTTTGTGCCCTTGAACTTGAATTATAATGATGATACTGTTGTGGCTTTGCATTTTACAATACAACTCTGAAAATACTGCACAAATACTTTTAAGATCCTTTCCTTATGATTGTAGTGTCTGTCTTGGCAAATGGCATGCATTATAAAGATATGTCATAGCTGTATTGAAAGTACACATTACACGAAAAATAACTCAATAAAAACAAAAGTTTTATTAATTAGAAATGTATGTCCTTTTTGAAAACAGAAATTACTCTTGAAGCACCTTTCAAAAAAGTTCAAGCAACAAACCTTTTTGTGTTTATGCATCCCACCCATATTTCTGTAGGAAAAAAAAAAAACAAGACAGTATAGGGGCTTTAGCCGTAATACTATTGTTATATATTTAATGCTTTCAAATAACAAAATGTTTCAAATCCAATTTCAGCATGCTGCATAAGGAACTCTGCATTCTCTGTCTATATATAGCTTTGGTGTCACAGATTTACTACTACAAGTCAGAATAGCTTCTTCAAAGCTGCGCGTGTTTGTATACGTAAGAAAAAGGTGGTACATGGAGATCTGAGGAGAAATTCTGAAGACTAAGAACAGGTATTTTAACTACACAGATGGGAGGTGGTGATAACTTAGAAATATGACTTGGGGGAGTTATAAAGGGCTTTTTCCATCTATAAGGTAACACTAGTAAACAATTGTTAGCTGGACTGCTGAAAATAATGAGTCTGTTCAATCTATATGAGCAATTCTTTGAAATCCAAGAAACAGGTAAAATGAGGGCTGCTGTAAAATTTGGGGTGAGAACATGCCAGATTTCCTCTTCGGTAAACAGTCCACTCACAGTCAGGCAGACTAGATATTCAACATTTGACACTGTTTGCTCAGATTAACTGTAATCATCAGACTCTTGATTGATGTTACTTTGAATGTAGTTTCTTTTGTTGTCACTTGATGTCTCTTGGGTTCTCAGATGCTTCCATCTCCAGTGCTGCTGTTCAAATTCTTCACTCACGTTTTCCAGTGCAGACTTTCCTGGTTTTGAAGCTTTTGCACTTCGAGTTGTGTGTGACATAAGGTGCTCCTTCACTGTTCTCCCAGTGACCAGAAGGCTGTGCTGCCATCCAGAGGGGCTTTGGTGGGCTAGAGAGTCAGGCTAACAAGAACATTACAAAGCTCAAGTACAAGAGAGACCTGGACATACTGGAAAGTGTCGAATGCAGGACTCTCAAGACGATGAGAGGATGGGAGGACATTTCCTATAGGGAGAGGCTGGGAGAATTGGGACTATTTAGCCAGGGGAAGGCTCAGCATTTGCTGTGAGCCTGACAGAGCATGGGCACAGGTTACCCAGAGAGATTGTGGAGTCTCTTTTCCTGGAGATATTCAAAAGGTACCTGCACAAGGTCCAACCAGCTGGGTTGGACCAGGTGGCCTCCAGAGATCCCTTCCAACCTCAGACATTCTGAGATTCTCTGAGTCTCTTTTCCCATATGTGTTTCAGGTTGAACTTTGAACTCTTCCATTATGTCCGTGGTGTTGTCCAGGACCACTTGTCATCTCCTTATCTTCCTGATATGATTGTGGGGAGAAAAAAAACTAAGTAACCTATTTGGAAAAAAAAATCTAAGGTTTTTTTTTTTAATTTTTCAAGCTACATTTCATATTTCTTAACTAATGCATGTGAGAAGTCATTTTGATGCATAAGGTCTGAAGGCTTGCCTGTTTCTAGGTGACCCAATTTTATTGCAGAAAGATGCAAACATTTATAAGATGCTCCTATTGATGAACAGGGGAAAGCACAGGCAACCAACTCTAAACAGAGCCAGAACTGAAACATGACTGTTCAGCTTTTGGCTATGGTGTTTTGCTGTCATCTCTCTGTTGTTCATTTCAGTCATCTCTCTCTTGAAGTCGAAGATATTTTACCAGAGCCATCTGTAATTATATGCTTGATCACTGTGTGAATATTCATGCAACTAATATTTCTGGACAAAACACTGTGGTAGGTACTGCAATTAATTAGTTGCTACAGTGCTTTGTTACTTTGGCAGCCGGTGGGGTCAGTTAGTGATGGCATTGCTCTAGGCTGGGAGGGAAGTGAGGAAAGACAGTAAGTAACTTGCCTCCTGTTTGTAGCTTGGCCCACTGCGTCTTGCCAGACACACAGGCTCCTCCAAGTACTTTCACAATCATCTCTTGTCTCTTCAATTACCACTTCCTCCTCCCCTTGCCTCTCTCTTCCGTTTGACCTTCTAGTAATTCCTCTGGCGCTAGTTCAGAATGGTGCAGTAGGCTATACTACCCCATCCAATTAAAGATGTAAGTATGTGGCACACTAGAAGTTACCTAACAAGCCTCTAAACTGCCCTTAAACGAGAGCCCGATGTCTCATTGATCTTGCCTGACCCACTTTGAATCCCAAAATTTCATAGGCTGCAGTTAACTGTCACAGCAATTACAGGTTTTTGGAACTTCACTGGTGTTTTTTTTTTGCTTTGTGCTGTCAGCCAGCGGTAGTAAGCTTGTATGTCCAGATTTAGATTGAGGCTGGTTTCCTAGATGCACATATTGCACTTGGGTTTTATTTTTAATTCATAAAGACCACTTAATGTACTGATCAGCAATCAAAGAATATGCAGTTATCACTCTTGAAAACTTTCCTGTGCCTCAGTAATTAAACCAACAAATTAGTTGAAGGCTCCAATGCGGAAGAAGATTGGTAGACTGTGGTCAAGACACACATTTATGGATTTTCCCTTAAGCTGCTTTTCTTGAGGAAGCTTTGATAAAGACCATATGACATCAATTATCATTAACTCTGTGTGGTTTCTCTGCATTTGGAGCTCTCAGACGTTAGTAGACAGGAGCCTTGTGTTAAGTCTTTAATGTATAACTTTTTTTTTTTTTGCTGCATAGCCTATTCCCATTTTGATTTGTCAGCTGACGTTTGTAAGAGAAGATTTAAGACAATTTACATGCACAGACTGTGGCCTGTTGTGCTGAGTGACACTTTCTCCTCTGATGTGATTTGACAGAGTGCTATTCTAACAGCAGCAAAAAACCTGTTTTAAATGCCAGATTTAAAAACAAATATTTTAACTATATCTCATGTTCAGTTACTGCCCAAAAACCTGAAGGATGTGTTTTGTTAAGGTGTCACTGTCTGAGCTTAACAACAAAGTCAGCATGACTTAATAAACAGGCTTAAATCGTCTCTTCAGAGAACACGCTCGTATAAAGTCCCTTAACATCAAAGTCTCTCGTTTTGCTCTGTTCTGTATTCTGTCAGTGTGAGCCTTCTTTCACAGACAGCAGAGGGGATTCAGCAAACATGTATATGTGATTCATTCTTAAGATCTTCAAATATGTGGATGAGTCACTGATAAGTACATGTAAGTTGTGCTGACCAGATTTAAAGTGCAGCAACCAGCGCTGGAAATTACAGGATGTAGTTAGGAACAGATGAGAGAGCCTGTGAACTCTTAAATTGAGGAAGTACATATGAAGATCTGTAGCAGGCTAAAGAGTTCATTTGACTGGAAAAAAATGTCTACATAATTCATATTACTGGGATTTACAGACAAGTTGAGGCTTGATAGTTCACAGCTCTCTCTTTGCCACATTTTCAGTTGGGGTTTCTCAACAATTTGGGGAAAAGAACAACCACCAAGTTCTGAAACATCTTAGTTCTGTAGCTGTTTGGAACTGGGTTGGCAATACTGGCTTGTATTTTAGCTGAGTTTTATGCCCATGTCTGATCCAGAGGCCATGATCTGGGTCATCAGGGGACTGTACCATTGATGTAGATAACCAGGATGCAAAAATGATTGCCTAGAATTTTTTCTCTTGACCTTCTTTTTACTTATCAGAGGCCTTGGGTTGCTTATTTACTTAATATTCAAGGACAACACAATTTCAGGGAGAAGGAAGGGAAGAGTTTGAAGATACCACATGCTCTCAGGCAACATTCTTCAACCCAGAGAGCGAAACAGCTCACAGTGCCTTATATCCTTCCAGACGGAGAAATCAACTTTTGACACTGGAGAGAAATGTGAAGACTTCAATTTGTGTGAATTTGACAGACAGCTACGTGAGGTTATCACATGCTGCTACTTGTCTTTCTGACTTAGCGCATCATTTGAGCCAGTCTTATGTTAGTGTGCCCCATGTCATATTTTACTTCTCTTCAGTTTACCCAAAGCCTTCTTGGCTTTCTTCATAGCTACCATAGTCAGTGTGAAACAGTACAGCTGGTGGCTTCAGGTGTCATAACATAAAACTTGTATGTTTTGCAGCTACTAAATGTGCAACAAACCAACCTGTTAAGCAGCTGAGTTGCTGCTTGATCTAAGCACACAGCAGGACTCCACCTGCACTGCAGGCTTGGACATGACTGTGTGATTTTACACACTGATTCATCACAAATTATTTGGCTGGCTTGTTAGTTTAATCATAGTATAATAGGAAAATTCAGTCACCTTTAATAGCCTGATCTCATATGAGCAAACATGATCAGGGACAGCAATGGGAAGTTTCCCATTATTACCAGTAAATATTAAGCAGGTTCCAGTCTTTTTCTCAGAAACTTTCAGAACTTTAGGTTTATGTTACAATGAGGGGTAATCAACAGCTTTTTAAAAAGCCATTACCCTTTGTCTAGACTTGACTTAAAATAGCAATGCCACTTAATGCTTACTCTTTCAACATTTTCAGTCCATCTTTTCCCCTGTCACTTCTTCACAATTATTCACAGCATTTTGATGTTCGTCTTGGGAATTTTCATTTTAATTTCATGTGCCCAATATTCTTGCTCCGCTGATTAGACATGCTTACCCTGTACTACTAATTTCTGAGGCTTTCTCAACTGAAAGTAAGGAGAGCAAAGCTTTTTGCTGTCTGTTTTTACCATACCAGGTCTTAATGTTACATTAAATAGAAAAGTGGATCTTGTGAGAATCTTTTATTTCTTTTTCAATCTTCAGATTATCATAGTATCCTCATACCCTGATGTGAGGTAAGCCTGTGACACACAGTGTAAAATTCATGAACTACAGGTTCCTTTAGCAACCCCTGATATCACTGGACAACGAGCCCTAGCTTTTTGCTTTAATTATTGCTAATTTCAAAGTTTTGACTTTTTACATTAAATTTAACATTTTGATCTTCACACGAGGCACATAACAGACTCATTTAATACAAGATTTTCATCCCATGTTGAGGGTGGAATTCCAAAATGATGCTAAACTCAAGATGGGATGAAGATGAGTGTTAGTGAAGGCATCTCAGGATATGAGAGAAGGTCCTTTCACATGAAACTGGTTGGCAATATAGCACTAGAAGGAATTGAGAGAAGGCAAAGAAACATTGACGAGCCCCTTGAAAACTGTTCTATCTCATAAGAACTGTAGTGCGCAGCTCAGAAGAAAATCCAGACAGGAGAGATGAAAACTTCCACGGGCAGTCTGAAAACAAGACAGTTTGGAATGCATGTCTGTGTTTAACAGAGGCTTGCCTCTGGCTTAAACACAGTCCTTGCTTAACCAAATCTAGCTAAGAAAAGCTCACAGTGCTCAAGATGTGCAATTTCTGAGCATGGTTAGTGTTGTAGTGAGAGCCACCAAAGAGACAGAAATTTAAATACATTACAACAGCAGAAATGCTGTGTTGTCATTGAGTAGTTTTGCTGCTGAAAAGGTTTTGAATTTATGAGAATAAACAATTTCCAGTCAAAGCCATTCATGGATTACCCAGTCTTTCCATTTTGATAGCAGATTAAGCTAGGAAAAAGGTTTTGCATCAATCTAGTTCTGTGACTGAGGCCACAATATTTAGTCAGGTTAGGAATTAATTATATTTACTGGGGTACATTTTGATCATTGCTTTTATTACTTCATCTTATTTATCTCCCTCAGCAAAACAGACTGGAATTACACTCTGCTTACCCTTTGTCTGGGCTTTTACCATTTATGCAGATCTATCTCTAGACTCAATATTATGCATCAACCATAGAGCCTTCAAAGCAACACTCCCAATCTGCTGTGTTTAGACAATGAAAGTTGAATAGGTTACAGAAATGCATAGTGATCTCATCATTTCTGCTCCTTAAGCTAGAACCTATTGGGATATAGCCTCCAGTGCCCTTTGCTCAGTTTTCAGGCTCTTACCAAACAATATAGTAAAGAATAGTGGAGTAACCTTAAAAAATCCTTCTAGTAAAGTGGATTTAACATCCTGACAGTGTGTGGTCCAGAAGTGGACACTGAGAATCTAAAACAAAAGGTTTGTTTTTTAAATACTCCTGTATTTGAGAAAACATGCCATCAAACTTCTAAGTCACAAGGACCATCTTTTACTGCCTTACTGTTTGACTATGTATTAGGACAGAGTCATGACAGGCAATTTTGCTGTATATTTCACTGCATGTAGAGCTCTACACAGCTTGCACTCTGGAAACTTCAAAAAAAAAAGTTAAATACGGTTTTGTTTGTTGTTTGTTTTCTAAAGTAATTATAAAAATAATATAGAGAGGTTTAATTATCTGATAATGTGGTTAACATCTGAATAAGACCTAGGCAAAAAGTCTCCAGTAGAGGGAGTGACCAAATTAGAAATCTCATCCAAACTACTCTGAATTACATGTTGCTGGAAAGTGTTTTCATTCTACCTTAAATAAGACTGTGTTTTACGGAGCATCATAAATGAATCTGACAGTTGCACACAAGTGCATGAGAGCCAATGCAACTTGAATTTAAATATGTATATATTTAAATATATATACACATAACCATATTTATGTATGTGAACAGAATTAAGAAGAGCCTTGCATTCTGCATTTCCTGCACTGTGGCTGCAGTCACTCATGTTTACTGTTGTACATTGCAATATTCAGTACGTCATGTATACGCATCCATGGCATTAATTACCCTACCTTTCCATTTAAAAGAAATAAAAAAATATTCTATTTGATCCTCAAAACTGTAACTGAGCTGAAATCTAAATATAGATGTATTTCCTTCTCTTTCTAGAAATACACCCTGATTAATCAAAATTATTAAAAATTTATTTAGCTTTTAGATAACACCGCCAAGTAGAGCCTAAGACACAGGTAATTACGTCCTTGAGATACTTGGTTATTTCCCTGGTCATTAAGCTGATCTGTCCTCTTTCCACTCTTTCTCCTCCTGTCTCCCAAGCATACACTCACAGAAATAACTAGCCTCTTCAAAGGAGCTCAGAGCCCTAACCAGGGTAGGGATGATACGCTTTCTCATTGTACTTTGAGACATGAAGGAAGGAATGTGCATTTGTGCATTTAAAATTTTGTTTTGTTTTGCTTTGTACGAAGCCTTTTTACATATTGCATGAGTACTTGTAACAGATGTTTGTGTTACACTTGATCAGATAGCAGAGATGCAGTTTCAGAAGCCTCTCTATAGAGGCACACTGAACAGTAGTTCAGAAGGTGCAGTATCTAACATATACAAGTATATATTATATAAATATAGTATATATAATTTATTGTATATGTAATATATAATCATAAATGGAATATCCTAATGTATAAATGACATCTTTTAAAAAATTTGATTAGGAAACCAGTGTTTGGGTATGTTGGGGAAATGATGCATTTGAGAGAGGAATAACGAGGGTGTGGGGAAGAAGAAAGACTCCTATCCAACGGAGAACTGACAGCATTTAGTTAAAATATATTTTTGATCAACAACTACTTCACCCATTACCTTTGTGCTTTCCTGCAGCTTTTGAATGTAGCTTTATTTTTCCTTTTTGTACCCAAGCTGAACTATGTGTAAAGTAGTAATCCCATTTTGGGTGAATTTTTAAGTTCTATAAACTTCATAATTGTAGCACAGAAACACTTTTTCCCAAAGACAAACAGTGTTATATCCTCTGGGGAAAACAAGAGGTCTCCAAGTTTAGCAAACGGGCTGGAGTGATCATTAGTGAAGCACAATTTCATGGCAGGAAGTCGGCTTGGATCCCGTCTATGTATCCCAGACATTTTATGGTCTGGATACAGAAAGCTCATATGGTGAGTGTTGGGGTTTTTAACAGCCATATTTTGGGCCCATAAAATAACCAACTACAACAGTTAATTTTCACCCACACACCCAAATTGCTAGTTGGTATCACAATTTGAGTCCCCTGACACCCCTTACACAAACATACACTATCACCACCAAAAAAAGTAAAACCAGGTCTTTGGGGATTGCAATGGGAGTTAAAAAAAACACACACACACACCATACACGCAAAAACGAGCAGCAGATGACTGATTATACCTTCCAGCAAGTCACAGGAGGAAACAGTTTACAGAATGCGTTGCCTCACAGCTCTTCCATCTCTCCATCACCTCCCTGTCCTTTTCCTTTCTTTTCTGGTCTGGTCTCTGTCATCCTCCTTTCATAACCTGTTGTAGCCCAGAGCAGAATCAGCAGCTTCCAAGAGTATCAGCAACTTTAAAATTTCCTTTAACTCCTTCCAAAATGGATCCATGTGTTTAAGCAGGAAATGCAACAAATAGGTTACTACTGTGTTGTTTTGTGTGGTGAGAAAATGTGAGCTGGGTTATCATCTTGTCCTAACAAGCACTTAGCCCTGCTTAAAATATGCCTCACACAAAAGAGAAATGATGATTCTCTAGTTTATCAGAAAATGAACAGCATGAGCTAGTAAAGTTATGAAACACATTAAAAGCTATTTGACCAGTCAGTTTAGTAGTAACAAAAAGAGGGAATGAACACTTAAGAGAGAGATTTGTGATTTCAAAAAGCTCATTTATTGTAAATTTATTATCAACAGAGATGTTATTACATAATTACGTGTATTAATTATAATTACAGAGAGTTATTACATAAATACGTATCTTGAACTAGTACCCTCTAGTTAAGAAGATGTGAGTGATCTGGAATGCATGGAGAATGTCATCTCATTAGGGAGAGAGGCATTGCTTGATTAATTGTATCCAGCTTCTCAATAACTTAAACTGGGTTCAAATTAAAATGGAATGATTTTTGAGTGCATATCTAGGAAGCTTTTATAAGATATATGAAATGCTGAGTTAAGTATAAAGAGTGAGGATCCTGGCTCTGCAGGTTCTAAAGCAGGGATTGTGTGCAATAGACTTGAAGTGTGCGGATTTATAGACCAGCCCTATTTGCAGAGTGAGTTAAGTAGATTTAAGAGGCCCTTTCTGTTAGGTTTTCTAAGTTCCTGATACTTCATATGGGAAAATTGTATCAAGCATAGAAACAGTTCAAAGAATTCCAGGGCACTGGAAATCTAGATGTAAAACACTGATTTTAAAATGACCAAGACACTCCAGCTGTGCATGTCACCTTCCTGCCTGCCTCATCTAATTAATCTTGCCTAAACAAGCTGCACAGACTGTATGTAACACATTGCATCTCCTTTTACTATATTTAGACTGGTCGTCTTCCATCCAGCTAAGCCAGAGGGGAGCTCAGCACGCAGCTTGTAAACACAATGCGAACAGTCTACATGGGAGAGGTGGTGTTTTTCCTTAAGCCACTTCCCAGATAGTTCCTTAAATTGCTTCCATAGCATCACTTTGTACTTTCTTAGCAAAAGGAAGACTGCTTCCTCAGGGCTTTCCGTGGTAGAGAACCTGTGAGAGAAGCAGTGGTCCTCTTTATCTTTCCCTGCTGGAAGATATTTCATCCTGTTGAGGGTCTCAAATCATGTTTCCAGGTTGAGGCTTGCCTGTGCCACACACTTCAGCACTCAGAGCTGGCCTCTCCTGGTGCCCTGTGTTGTGATCACATGGTATCCTTCACTTGGAGGCCCCAGCTTCACCTCCCGCACTAATTCTTTGCAAGACTTTGGTCTGCTTTCCAGTTTCCCATACTACTTTGTATCTGCCTGCAGTCTTCCAGCCTCAGTCAGTGTCTCCAACAACTGTCTGAGCTAAGCCCTAGCAGGTTGTTTTTCTCCAGGGTGAAATGCTCTATAGTATCTCATGACAAACACCTTGGCCTAGAGGCTCTCTTGCTAAAAATAATACATATTTTGCAGGTACTGCTGCTGCTAGTCATCAGGGATGGGAGGGGATTTACAGCTCCCTAGGTGTCTGTTCTTTGATCTACTTTTTATTTTTGAGATGTGGGTATTTTGGTCAGCAAAAGCTGCTCCTTGAAAAGATTTGAGAAACACCATCTTAGATTGATGTACCTTGCAAGACTGGCTCAGCAGACTTTCACTGGTACTATTCTAAAAGCCTTTGGTAGGGTTGTGCAGTTCACACTGATTCTGTTGAAGTCTCGTGTGACTTGTCAATGATAAAATGTGCATTTTCCAGGCCACAGTATTTTTCAGTTAGTTTTGGCTTTAAGAGAACAATAAGAGAACGACTGTGTTCAAGAAACATTTAGGTGTTGTACCTAGGGACACGGTTTAGTGGGAAATACTGGTGATATGTGGACAGTTGGACTGGATGAGCTTGGAGGTCTTTTCCAACCTTGGTGATTCTATGATAATGGACAACCTGAGTTCAGACAGAACATGATGTAGCATATCCAGATCTTGAAATGTGATGCGTGGTACAATGAATGTCTTTACAGATGCATGGAAAATCAAGATGTAAATCCATTATTTACATGCTGGGGAGAATAGGGAAAAAATAGCTTTATAGCCCACCCATCAAGATATATGGGGCGCAACTATTATGTAAAATGTGATAATCTGCAGTCTTACGTGTATTCCTTTTAGGCCTGCGATCCATGTCTAAGGAATAGAAAAGCCGAAATGTTGTCTGAGCTAGAGCTGTTTTTTGAAATGTGATATATAATAGCAGGTTTCAGCTTTAAATATGTAACAATAGCAACAACACTCTTGAACTAACTGTTTACACCATTGTGGAAAACAGAAAACTTCTACCATTTATCATTCAGCTCAAGCTAATAATTTCACATTTCTGAGTCTTGGTTTGGGGTGAGATTTTTCTGGCTTTAATTTTCAAAGATTTTATTTTATTTCTGATCAAAGTATTACAAAATGAGCCACACAGAACTTAGCCTATATATCACCACTAAAACTGTTTTCTAGATAGCTCATTTTCATTTTCTGTTAATCAAATTACAATGCTTAGACTTATTGTGTGGTTTCCATGATTGCAAGAGAATTTAAAAGCAAACTTCAATACTTAACAAATTCATGGAAATCCAATGACAAACTTACTGAGCTAAACGCAGCTAGAGAGTGTTGAACGTGGGAGACTGCAATCTAACATGGCACAGCTGGCAGCCTTAGTTTCATGATTCATTTAATAATTACCATAGAAAATTAGAAGTTTTAATCTGCCTATAAAGGGCACTTTCCCTTCTAAAGCAATAACAGTTAATACAACAAAAAGAGGTCTCAACCACAGTAAAGAACCACAAAAATACTGGCTCAGGTCAGTGAGTACTGCCGCCGAGCAGTAAGAAAAGCTTTGGAGTTGTGTTGCATTCACACTGAGAAGTCCTGTGAGCCTTGAAGTTGCTAATGGTTAGAATCATGGAATCATAGAAAGTTGGAGTAATTTTTAAAAAATTATTCCTCCAATGCATCTTTGTTCTAAATATGGAGCACTAATCTAAACTTTAAGGGTGGTAATCTGCCGTGAACTTGCTTCAAGTTATCTTACATGCTGGAGTAGTGTCAACTGATGAAAGCAGTATGCATGCTTGCATCAGCCTAACAGAAAATAGTTTAGGTTCAACGTCTAATCTGCTGCTTCTGTTTTGGTGTCCACAAAATGGTATTTACAAATGGTTACTTGCAAATTCAAAGTACTCTGTGGACAATGTTGTAGATTGTCTTAGGAGTTCCAAAATTTCCCTTAATACTATGCTAAAAATTGATATTTTGATTAAAACAAATCACTCAACCTTGCTGTAGTTTTAAAAGGTAATCCTACATGTAATCCATGCAATAAACTGGATATAGCCTTAGATCTGAATTTCAATTGGTTTTCCTCCTTATATATGGGCAGTATCATAACTAACACTCTGCTTATGTATTCATTCTATCAGGTTGGATTCAACTGGCGGAGTATTTATGATTATTTTAAGCAACCATATTTTACCCCTTCATAGGCTGAGTTTGTAGAGCAAAAAGAATAGTAATGCTTCACAATAAAGCATTCCATGTTTACTATTGTTTGTCCCAGAGCTCCTTAAAAAAGTTTTTCTACCAAAATGAGAGCAATCCGTTCTTTAAAAAATTAGAAGATAAAACTTCTTGGAGTATACAAAAAATAGATTAACTCTGATCAAAGTGAGCCTTTGCAGCTGTTTTAATCCCTGAACTGCAAGAGCTCTAGCAGTGCGCTGTAGTTGAGGAACACGTTTCTTAGTGCACCAACGTCAAATGCAGAGTGAGTCCACAGTGAGTCCCACGTCAGATAGGAGTTGGCTGACCTGGCATAGGGACTTATTGCAAAAAATGGAAGACATGCTGTTCCAAAACAGAGTGTGAAGCTTTCTTACTGGGAGGCAGCAAGCAGGTTGTTTGCAACCTTCAGGTCACGAAACTGGTAAGCTTTGGAGTGCCAATAGATGGGAGAGTAGCCCAGGGAAAGGCTTCTGCTAAAATTGCTGGTTGTGCCTTACTGAGGCCTTCAGCTCTGGGTCAGTCAGAAACAGAGATTTAAAAGGATGATTTGAGGCCCTGACTCAGTATAGCTGTTCCTGTATTATGTTTGGTGTGACACGTAGCCGGTGTGAATTTCCTGAGCTTCCTAAACCCTGTTTATAGAAGTTTGGCTGGCTGGGGAGAAACAACCAACCTAGCTAGAACACACTCAGTGATATTTACTTCTCTGTAGTACTTTAGAAACCTATGTTCAGAGAGTGCCAAAACTGAGGGGCACATTTTAGGTACTGGTGTGTGTAACCCCATTTTTATTAATATGGATGGAAAGAGTTGTGATTCAGTGGGTTGAACCAGGCAGCAGCTTTCCCTTGCTGCAGGTAAATGATTCTGTCTGTCTCTCCAACCCTATTGATCCCAATAAGTACCACAGGGAGCACTGGGCTCCTTTTTGAGTGTAAAGCTCAATCTAACAAAGATTTAACAAATAATTTGCAAGGAGAAATCCTGGATCAAGCAGGCTTTTCTACCTGCTTAGTCCTCCCCTCTTCCTCACCCCTTTCCTCCTACTGCTCCTGCCTGCACCAGATCTCTGCATGGCTCCCCTGAAAACTAACCTGTTTTCTTTCGCTGGACAGTCATTCAACCAGACAGGCTCCCTGTGTAGACAGTGCCTTTCCAATGGAGCTGGGAATGGGATGATGCTTCAGCAGTTTTACTGACCAATGCCTTATACCGGTCTAAGCAGCGTGACCTGGGGCACCCAGTAGCATGGAGTGCCTGCTGGTGGCCGGCTTGATCCCTTGTGTGCAAGGGAAGGTCTGCAGAGCAGTGGGAAACATTTTTTCAACTTTTCCCAGTTCTGGCTGTACCAGATCAGAACCTTGAGAATGAAAAAAACTAAAGGGAAAAATACCCTCCCTTTTTATAGCCTACTGTCTCGTTGAAAGTGATTTATGAAATGAAGCTTCCTGCCCACCCAGTGCACAGAACAAATACAGACAGTGCTTTGAAATAACTACAGTACTATGCTATTTTCAGTAATATTTAGCTCAGGCTTAGCCAAGAAAGCCCACTAAGCATAGCAGACAGACATAAAAAGAAACTCTCTTTTTTGCATTTTTGTGTGTGCATGAATCTATTTTAAGTTTCACCAGTTGCACAGCTGACTATCAATGTTGCAAAGTCCCAACTTGGGAAAATGCTTTAAACCCACTTGTCATTCAAGTAACAGCTCTGGAGCACACACCTAATTTTAAGTGCCTTAGTAAATTTAAGCATGAGCTTAAATTGGAATACTCTTATCTCTCATATTGAAACTGCTTGAAGTTGTTCACTTCAAACAGTGGATAATCTTGTGGTCTATCTGCTTGCGTGATCTGATTGTGTTTGTGTACGTGTTTTTAGGAAGTACTTGTGCCCTTTCAGTGACTATGAGGTTTTATATTGTCACAAGATTATTATCTGTCTGTTGGCATCAGGGCTACAGTTAAGGAGGAAGCTCTACCTGACACTGTCTTGACTAACGTCTACTGTCTTTACACTCATTTCTTCCCTGTCTGCAAACTGTGAGCTGTTACTTGTTTTCACAACTACATTTAGGAGAAAATAAGGTAAAAACAAGCCAGCAGGGTAACTTAGAAGTTCTTTCAGATCCATTTATCCTGCCTTTGTCAGTGGCTGTCAAGGGAAGAATGGAAAAATCAGATTGAGCGTACAGTATTACATCTCCAAAATATTTTTCCCTTTTCTCTAGTGATTTGAAGGTTGAAGGACTTCTTAAGCCAGCACTGTTATTTTTGCACTGGATAGGCTTTTATTTGAAATCGTCTAATGCTGTCTGAGGCTGGCTATCTGGATCTTTAGTGTGTAACTCAGTGTTTCTCGTAACTCTGGGAAAGTAGGGATTCTGCCACTTGGATTTTTACTCAGAGATTTGTTGGATACATTTGTCTTTCAGTTTTAAACTACTCTGTCATTATATTATCCTCTCACACGAACCCATGAAATATCCATTGAGCTCATCAGCTTATATCAAAGCTTCCTCCCTACACTTCACTCCATTTTCTGACATTTCTGGTTCAAGTTGTCTTTGTTACTCTGACCAAGCTCAGGGATCTATCTCACTGATGAAAGAGACATCAGTGGTGCTAGTCTATCTAGAAATCTCATATTGAAAACACAGTAAGAAAGGATTCTCTTCTTGGTGTTCCCACACTGTTAACACGTGGTTTTCTTATTGCGGTTTAGTTTATAGATCCAAACCACGTGCTGTATTAGGAAATGGTATGGAAGGTCCATTTCTCATGAGAGTTTATCAGATGAGATTCTTTAGAATATACATTAAGAATACATCAAACAAAACTGGTATTTTATGTCACTATCTCATTTTAAGAGAATGGTAGGAAAAAGCCACCAATGATAGGACTTAGACCTCATGTCTGTGCTGTCATGCTGTTGTGTATGCAGATATACTCTCCTACCCAAGTAGGTCTCCAAAAGAACATTATGAAAGGACCTTTCACGATGATAAATAACATGCCTTTTTAGTTTAATAATATATTATCCAGTTTCATGATAAACAGATAAAAATAAAACACTGAGACTCCACTAGATATGAAAATATAGTAGTAGTATTTAATTTAGATTCTACCCTTAACAGTACATATAACTGTTTACTCTCTCATAATGAACTAAGATAAACATCTTGATATATATATATATTTTAATTAAAAACCTGTTTGGGATATTTGTGTCTTACATTCCTAAAGACTGAGACAGACTGTCTTTTTCCACCCTTAAGAAACAGGATAAAAATTTCAAAAGCACTAGCTGTGTGCTCTACAGAAAATCCTAGGTAAAAAAGGGATGTTTGGTTTTCAGCTCAGGAATTATTAAAAATAGTTCCTTATCAAAGACTAAGATACTGATTTGCAGACTTTCTGATACAGCATTACTCAGTCAAGCACACTTCTCCTTTTATATAGCTGTTTTCCTTTCTTCTCCTAATTCAGGAAAGACTTCGACCCTGCACTTTTCTGTCATGCATTAGCAACTCTGAAAACATGTTTACTTAAGTACAAAACCACATTAGGTCAGCATTGCTGTACACCTCAGACACATATAAATTACAATATATTGTGGGGTAGGAACTTTGATCAAGAAAAGCCCACACTGAATTAACTTGGAGGTGGGGAGGAGGGTTGGGGCATTATATGTCACTGGTCCATTTTTTTTCCTCTTCCCTATGATTCTCACTGCCTGTCAGTCTTTCACATTGCTCACTGTTTCTGCACTGCAGACTACAAGAAATATAGCAGTAGCAATAGCAGTCCTAGGAAGATCGTGCTATTTCATGAATCTAACCTTCACTAAAATCCATTTCCATACACAGAATCTCGGCTGACACTCAGAAAGTTCTCCCTCATTCTCCCCAGCATTCTGCCTCTCACCTTGGGGTTCTGGAGCAGAAAATGAGCATTGGGAAGGAAAAATACTATCTAGAGATCTGACAGCTCTGTTCATCCCTTTTTGGAGAAACATCTTATGCTGCATGGAAAAAACTACTAAGTAGCTTCTCTCCAGTTGATTGCATTGCCTTTGATGCCAAAAACCATGCAACAAATACCCTTATTGCTTGGATGTTATATGAAGACTGAGGAACCAGCATAGCATCACTTCCACTGAAGCTGTAAGAAACTTCGTTTGTGATGTAAATGGGAGCAGAAATCAGTTCTTTCTTGTATGTGAAGCGTGCTTTTGTTGATCAAACAGCATGATAGACCAATAACCAGCTAGTTAGTAAAAGCACAGATTCTTCTTGTGCCAAGTATTTGATTTTTAGTATGTTTGTAAACAAAAAAAATCTGAAGCAGTAAAGTTTGAGAAACTTTATAGTCAAAGAGTGTAACTTGCTCATCTATTTGTATATAAACACACACAGAGAACACTGCGCCATAGCTTGACTCTGATATTTGCATGTTTTCCACATTATTCATCACTTGTTATTTTTTTCAGGTTAGAATGTACTCCAAGCCCGAGGCTACATCTTGTGCTGTACGTGTTTCAACATTGTGTATAATAAGAAATTGATACTGCTGTTGTATGCAACTTTATCTTGTTAAAAGATTTGGATCATGCAAGTAAGTGATGGGTGTCCTTTCCAACAGTCCACCTTTGCTGTGATAATCCTGAAAAAAATCTTTCCTTCTCTTCAGTCTGGGAGCTTGCTAAAAGGGCATATTATGAGAAGCATAAAGTTTAGCAAAATGTGAATCAGAGAGTAAGTACAAGGCTTTTTATAGTTTTATTCATCAGAGATAATCTTCCTTTCCTTGCTATTTCTGCTCTACAGTTTGTAGTTAGATTTTGAAAATTACCTACTTCAAGCAATAAAAATAGTTTAACACTTCAGAGAAATTGTCACTAGAGAACATCAGCATGTCCCTAGATGTCACCTAGATTAAAGGTGTGATATCTCTAGCTCCAGAAACCTTATTCAGAAGTGAACTCAGAGATAATGAAGATGGGTTTACTGCAGCTCCACAGAGATTCAGTCTAATGTACCAGCACAAAATGAGCTGTAGCTGGTTCAGCAGCATAATATCATGTAATCCATGAGGCATTTGGGCAGCATGTCAGCCCATATGTTACTCCACACCACTGCAACTAGTGTGGGGCCATCAGTAGGGAGGGAAGGTAGAGCTTTTGCACTTGTTTGGTGCTACAATGGTGAAATGTCAGATCAATTGTCAGAAGTAGCACATGAAAGGTTTTGAGATACCCCTGTATAAACTACGAACTCCACAGCATATACCTTGGACTTACACAAGCGAGCTGAAAATCTGGCTCAGCCAAAGCCAAAGCAAGGAACTTTTATGTTAAATAAAGTAAATACTATGTTATGTGTATGCAAATTAACATTAAAGAAATATATGGGTTCTATAACATCTGCAAGAAACTGTTAAAACATGTTCAAGTATTTCATATGCTGCATATTTTATTTCCATGTTCCTCAAGACTGTCCTTAGCATTAATAATTATAGTTCACAAGCTAAATCAGAGCCATAACAACAATTATAGGTAGTGTAGATGCCATTAATTGTTCTTATTTACCTGAACCAAGTAGCAGATAAGATAAAGGACTTAAATGCTGCTTTATGTTTAAGTGCCGTGACAATTTATGGCTGTCATATTGTTATGCACATTGTATGAGCAAGCAAAAG
This sequence comes from Numida meleagris, assembly GCF_002078875.1. Lineage (NCBI taxonomy): Eukaryota > Metazoa > Chordata > Aves > Galliformes > Numididae > Numida > Numida meleagris. The sequence goes on from NW_018362987.1 coordinate 867,629, forward strand.
GAAGTAGGGAATTTAAGAAGGATGTGTGTATCATGTAACTTCCAACACAAAGGGAAGCTACTTGTATTTGTTTAGGATTGTTACCTAGTTTATCTTTTCTCAGATCAGAAAGACAACAGTCAACCAATTTAAGATTGCTGTAAAGGTCACAGCCCAAGAAATGAAGTGGTTACAATAACTCTTATTTTTGGGGAAAAATTCAAGGCAGTACTGCTCTTGGATATCTACATTATTGTACAGACACCTATCTCTACATCCACTGTTAATTGGAATTAATTCTCTGTACATTGATACAGCTCTTGTAAAACACAATTAGATTTCTGTGGTTTAATTGGCATCTACAAAAAGTATCTGGAAACATCAGTTTATGCACTAACAGTTCACTATGCAGGTGATCTGTTCAGCTCCATAGACAAAAATTTGTTGGGTGCATTTCCAGGCTCCCATTACAAAATACAGCTCTATATGATCTAAGATGACACACTCCGAGCATTTCATCTCGAATACAGCAGTGTTCTTGAATTGGAACTCAGATATCATACTTACCATGCATAAGCTTCCTACAAGCAGTTTCTCAAAATTTTTCAAACTTGTCCAGGTCCCTCTAGATGGCAACCCTTCCTTCTACTGTATCAACCGCACCACTCAGCTTAGTGTCTCAGCAAACTTGCTGAGGCTGAATGCAATCCTACTGTCTAGGTTGTTGATAAAGATGTTGAAAAGCACCAGTCCCAGGACGGACCCTTGCGGGACACCACTTGTCACCTGGAGCTATTGACCCCAACCCTCTGTCTGTGACTGTCCAACCAATTCCTTATCCACTGAATAGTCCAGCCTTCAAGTCCCTATCTCTCCAATTTAGAGATAAGGATGTGGTGTAGGATCGCATCAAATACTTTGCTAAGTCCAGTTAGATGACATCACTTTCTCTTCCTTTGTCTACTGATGCCAGCACTCCATTATAGAAGACCACTAGATTGGTCAGGCACAATCTGCCTTTGGTGAGACCACGTTTTTTGTCACAGATCACCTCCTTGTCTTGTATGTGCCTTAAGGTAGATTCCAGGAGCATCTATTCCGCAATCTTCCCAGGTGCAAACCTGATGCTCACTGGCCTCAGGTCTTCCTTTCTCCCTTTCTTAAAAATGAGAGTGATGTGTCCCTTTTTCCAGGCATTGGAGACTTTGCCTGAGAGTCACGAATAAGCTGAAGAATGGCTTGGCAACCACGTCAGTCAGTTCCTTCAGATCCCTGGGATGCATGTTGTCTGGTCCCATAGACTTGTACACATTCAATTTCATGAGGTGGTCTCTGTCTTGCTCTGCTCTTACAGTGGGAGGGATTTTTCTCCCCCAGGCCCCACCTAGAGGTTCAGGGAAATGTGGGAAGTCAGGCTGTGGGAAGCCTGACTGACAGTGAAGACTGAGGCAAAGAACTCATTGAGTACTTCAGCTTTCTCCATGACCATTGTAGCCAGTTTTCCCTTCTCATTTATCAGAGGGGGTACACTCTCCTTGGGCTGTCTCTTCTGACCAGTGTAGAACCCTTTCTTGTTATTTTTCAAATCCCTCACCAAATGCAGTTCCAGCTGTGCCTTAGCTTTCCTGATCCCATCTCTTAACATCTGGATGGCATCCTGTATTCTTTCCAGGCCACCCATTCCTGCTTCCATTGACTGTGAATTTCCTTCTTATCCCTCATTTTGACCAGCAGGTCCTTGCTCAGTCTTGCTGGTTTCCTCCCTCCACTGCTTGACTTCTTATGCTAAGGGACAGAAAGTTCTTATGTGGTCAGAAAGGTGTCCTTATCGAGCTGCCAGCTCTGCTCTGCTTCATTGTCTCTAAGGACAGCTTCCCAGGGGAATCTCATCCAGTAATTCCTTAAATAGCTGGAATTTCACTCTTCTGAAGTTTGGGGTCCTGTCTCCGCTCTTTTCCATGCCCATATGCCTTGAGATCACAAACATAACCAGGGCACAATTGCTACAGCCCACAGTACTTATCTTACCATATTTAATGATCTCCTCCCCATGGTGAGCATCTGGTCCAGTAATGCTTCTCCTCTGGTTGGTTTGTCTAATAGCTAGACCAGGAAGCTTCTCTAAATGCACTCCAGGAAGTTGAAATCGTCCATCAAAATGAGAGCCTGTGGACACAATGCTTCTTGTAGCTGAAGCAAAAATGCCTTGCCAGAAGGCTCCAAGTCACAGTCCAGACAGAGCTTTGCTTTGACCTGACAAGGTGTGGAAGTAACTGAGTTCAAGAACAGTGCTTTGCCATTTTTGCTTTGAGACGTGCAAAAATGCTCTGCTCACATCAGCAGCCCATCAAAGTGCTGTCACTGGCAGTGGACACTGGAGATTCTCTTACTGCAAGCACACGTGGCTGGCCACTTTTAAGGTCCATTCACAATATCCAGGGAGACACACTCATTCACAAAGTTATCTGTCTGCCTGCACAGCATAAAAGCCACTGTGGTGGTGTTCTTTTTAGTGTTAATCCATAGAACCTCTTCCACTTCCAACATCAACCCCCTGTAGTGCATCTTTGTTTACCTGGGAGTTCCAGGCTATGCCATGTGAACAGGCACAGCCCAGGCTACAATCCTGGTGGGACACCAGTGTCCTCATTCATTTCCCGTATATCATGCAGGCAGTACTTTGTCAGCAGCTGCTGTTGAGTCACAGGGACCCCTATTAAGACAAACTTCACTGATGACAGGGAGTCATGTTCCACTGGCTCTCAAATTCCCTTGATTCTTGATGATTTTTTTATGCTTTTTAATAAATGTAAGCCAAACAAGATCTTCACTTCGATGCCTCTGTGTCCTTGGCTTTGTGTCACAGGCTGATAAGGTGTGCCTGTATGCATGCAACACCACTGACCCACTGAGACTAGCATTGCTGAGAACAAGAGTTGGGCAGAGTTTCTATAAACACATGCCTGTCTTCCCTGACTGAGATACGTCTTCATCACATGGCTTTCGTTTCATCTTGAAAAGAGCAGATACTGAGAAGCTGTCAAGCGATCCCAGCTTGCTTAGTACTTTTCAGACACTTGCCTGATGATTAGCAATGCCCTAGGCTAATCAATACAGACACAGGTGTTAGTCCCCACCCTTTTCCTGAATTTCCTTGTCTGTGAACTCTATGTATTTATACAGGCTATATATTCTGTGCTAAGACTGAGCTGTAATGTGCCAGGACTGCAAACCTCTTGTGAATTTGAGCAGCACCTGTTTGACACCTGGTCAAAGCATTAGACCAGAGCCTTAAAGTTCAGTACAAAAAAAAAAATAGCTCCTAGAAAAATGTAATGCTGAAAGAATATGAAGAGGAAGATCTAATAAAATGTAGACTCAAAATACACTCTGTGTTAAGGTCCACTTGCCTTCGTCTGTTTCACTCTAGCAGTGCCATGAATGAGTTTTTAACTTCAGAAATACAGCTACAGTAGGTTTATTTAACAACTGCACAGCTCTGGGCAGCAGATCCGTCACTGAACACTGCTAGGTATTATGCAGATTGAGTGAAACACAGATGCCTTACCCCAAATATTTACAATCCGGTAGACAGATCTGTGCAACTAAACATATTGAACAGAAGTGATGTGTGGCAGCTGAAGCACTTGTCATTTCTCTGACTGGTTGCATGTGTGTCTGGAACTTCCCTCCCTCCTCTAACCTTGACTCTTCACTGCATGATTCCATCCCAGGACATTAGACACCTTTTGGGGACAGAGACAGGCTGAGGCCAGGCCAGGACTTCAACCCACAGCCTGGGATCAGGAGACAGATTAATATGTCCGTGGCTAGTGTGGTGGGCAGCCTTTTGCTCATGCCCTTGTCCTGGGGAATGAGGAGGAAAACAGAAGGTTGAAAGTCCCATGTGTTGAGACAACAATTTACTAAGAAAAGAAAAAGCCATGTGTTCATGAAACAATGAAAGTGTAAGAATTCGTTCACTGTTTCCCATAAGCAAGGTGAATCACCAGGCACTTTCCTAGAAAGCGAGGTCTCAGAATGTTTTTAACACTACATTGGGATATAAAATGTTACCATGAACATTCCTCATCCCCCTGCTTCCGACAATATTTTGCTGCTCAGTACAATGTCATATGGTACAGGATATGCTTTTAATCATCTTAGGTCAGGTGTCTTCGCTATGTCCCTACCCAACCTTTTGCCCACTCCCAGCCTGTTGACGTTGGGCTGAGAAGGAAAGAGAAAGCCTTGACATTGTGCAAGCACTGCTCACCAACTGCCAAAATGCTGGTGTGTTAGCAACACAGTTTTAGCTATAAATGCAATACATGGAACCCTTGGGGCTGCTGTAAAGAAAGTTAATGTCTTAACTCCATCTCAGCCAGACCTAGTATCAACATCTAGGCCAAACATCAGCTGTCACATCGTGAAATGAAGAGTGTCTCAATTATCTCATCCATGCAAATCAATAGATTATGACCAGGGAACTGTTTACAGAGATGAATATCAGCTTCAATGTGTTGGAAACGACAGTGGCAGTGTTGGAATATTGCAAAGTTTGTGCCAGATAGATCCCATGAATGCTCACACAGGAACAGAAAGAACACTATATGCAATTTGTCGAGACCTGTTGAACTAATAAAGGGCTGAAGCTGACAGTTTACTGGATTGCATCATTACCAGTGATGAGACATGATATCACCACTAAGAGCCGGAGTCAAAATGGCTGTTCATGAAGAGATGACATGTGAATTCCCGGTCAAACAAAAAGTTCAAGACACAGCCCTCAGTGGGTGAAGTGACATGCATTATCTTTTGGGACAGGAAAGGAGTGTTACTGAGCTCTTTGTATCTGTTGTAGTTTCCATGGAAATAAATGGGAGGCATTACTTTCAGAGCAACCAATATAGCTTGCCTACAAGTGGGATGAGCTTGGGTGAAACTCTCCTGCAAGGCTGACTTGGGCTTCAAAAGTCACTGAAAGAAGTGGGCAAGCCCTTACAGAGCCATGAGGCAGGTGGAACTCCAGCTGGAGCAGATGCTCTCAGGACCCCCACACACCAAGGCAAACCCATTTGTGAGTTGATGTGGTGACTGTTCCCTGTGTGCTACTGACCCTGAAGTTCAGGTCCTCCTAGCTGCTGAACTCGCTGTGCTGCTTACCCCCTGCTTCCACACCAGACAGTGTCCACATATCCTGGAATAAATGCCATGTGGCATTCTACCTTAAGACAATTCTCCTTTTCTTCTATTTCTTTACATTACTTCCTAGTAAAAGGATAAAATCCTAGGATAAAATCTATCATAGTTCCATGTTTGCTGCTGATACGTGGTGCTGCAGATAGTTGTGTTCTGGAAGGAGGGATCTGTAGGGGGAGAAAAAGGGGGAAATTAGGACTTAGCTATTGAATGTGCATTGTCATATTCTGTGTGGTATTAAAGCTTGGCTTCCATGACCAAGGTAATGTGAGTAAGTATGTTATGCCATTAGGGACTTGTAAACATGCTTTTATCGAGTAGCAATTCAACTCATATAGTAAAGCCCATTTTTTGATGTTGCTAATGTCCTTATTGGAATACCTATAGCATATGCCATCTACTTATCTCTCATCTTAAAATAAGGATTGTAGAATACTCTTCATTCACTTTTCTGTGAACTGTCTATTCACTCAGGCCATGCTTCAATAGCTTGTCTATGAGGGTTCTGTGAGGGACAGTGTTGAAAGCCTTACTGAAGACAGACAATATCCACCAATATCTCTCCTTGAGTACCAAGCCAATCATTTAATCAAAGAAGCTGACTGTACTGATTCCAGCTGGGATGAAGTTAGCTTTCTTCACTGTAGCACATATGGTGCTATGTTTCGGACTTGGGACCAAAACAGTCCACAAGAGATCAAGTACACTACTGAAGAGACTGTGGCTTATAGATAAGACCACAACAGAGCAGGCATACCCCAAATCGACTGTGGTCCACAAGCAAGGCCACACTGAAGCAGGCGCACCACAAAAAGGAACTGTGAATTCAATGGACATATTATGGACAGGTTGCAGGTCTGGCCTATAGGCTAAGGGAATTATATATGTGTATATACCAAAGGGCAGAATGGTGGATGCTGGTTAATGAGGATGTACTGGATAATATGAAACCTGAGTGATGTAAATGGTATGGAATAAGGGATGGAGTTTGTACTGGCTTTAGCTGGGATGGAGTTTTTTTCATAACAATTTATATGATGGATTTGTGACCAAAACAGTGTTATAATACACCAATGTTTTTTCATAACAATTTGTAAGATGGATTTGTGACCAAAACAGTGTTATAATACACCAATGTTTTAGCTGTTTCTGAACAGTGCTGGCACATGATCAAGATAACTCTGTTTATCACGCTGACCAGCCAGCATGTGGGCTTAGGGTGATCAAGGAGCTGGGAGGCAACATAGCTAGGACAGTCAATTTAAACTAGCCCATAAAAATATCCCATACCATATTGTGTTGTGCTCAGCAATAAACGCTGGAGGAAAGAAAGAGGAAGGGGTGAACATTTGGAGCTGTGTTGTTTGTCTTCAGATGTAAACATTATGCATGATGAGGCCCTGCTTTCCTGGAAGTGACTGAATATCTGCCTGCTGATGGGAAGAAGCAAATTAATTCCTTCTTTTTGCATGGGTCCCTCTCTTCCTCCTAGCCTTTCCCTTTGCTGGCAGGATGGAGGAGATACCACCTGGGCCCCCATATTCCTGACTGTCACCCCAGAGCTCTGTATTGATATTCTCCAGGATGTTCCAGCAGTATCATTGGTGTCCATTTGGCAAATGTTTGTAAGTATATGATATTTATGCACACAAATGTATACTCTTTTATACACACATATAGTTAGAGAACCTGCATTTATAAAAACAAGAGTCTAATTCTGAGCTTTTGAAATACATCTCTGAGAGACTGTTCTCAGAACAAAGTTTGAGAAATAATCTGGATTAAAATATTCTGGAGTCAGCTTGGCTCGCCTCTCTCAAGAAATTACTTTGATGACCTCCAGTCACATTTTCTATGTGCATGCAGTAACAACAGTAAGGCTGTTGATTTCCTTATTCATTTTGATTGTAACAGTATAGCTATACTCCCTACTACTGCTGTACCCTTCTGCCTGGATGGATGAAAAGGCTTTTTCTTAAAATAGACACAGTTATCATTAGAATAGGGATGTATCACAAAGATACGATTTACAGCAAGGATTTTAACAGTATTTTCCAGGAGAAAGAAGAATATAAATACTCCCTGAGACTGTCAAAAGCAACTGAACCATAACTCAAAGATTTGGTGTCTCAAACATAGATGCCTGAAGCATGGTTTGAATTTGGATCCTCCAGATTGCTAACCTGAACCCTTGCCACCATCCAGCCTTGCTGGAGCCTAGCTCCTGCAGACACCTTCACATTTCCACCATCTCTTTTTCCATTTCCTTCTCCTTTTGAAAAGAATATAGTATTTTCTGGCTTCAGAAGTTGTGCTGGAGCAGAGTTCCATGGGCTACAGCTGCTGGAAAGTATTTCATACAGTAATAATTTGATAAAAAACTTATGTTCACAGAACCCAGATGCCTAAAGAATATGCTGCATGATGCATCCTGGAAAGCCTTCCTGGGACAACTGGCAGACACACATCTCATCTCCCATGATGGTGAGAGATCACCGACAGTATTCTTTTGCTTCCAGGAAGTTTGTAATGGGACTTACTTGCAACTTCTTTCAGAATCAGATATACATCAGGACCCCTCATATGAAATTATTTGAAAGAACTTGCATGACATTACACTGTATTTTTAAAGGGAAGCTCCCGTCTCTCTAAGCAAATTGGTAGCACTGGTTTCCAGCTCAGAATACGCCCTCCAGGGATTAGTGCTTAAATAATGAATGGCCTCTGGGACTGCCACACAAACCTCATTGGAAGTTGCTGATCTGGACTGCTGTAGCCCATTTCTTGGAGACTCAGCCCAGCAGGCTGTGACGTCTGATTGCTCTCCACCACTATCTTGCTCCTGGTGGGCACAGTTCATGACCTTAGCTTTAGTATAGTAAAGGGTTAAATAGCATTAGGACTTTTGAGTCCATTAAGTCTCTGACTGAGCAAAGCACTTAAGTAAGCATGCACTTAGCTATTTTGGTTATCCTGAACATTCCTTACTTACCCAGACAATCCCTTAGCAAAGGGAATAAGCCAGGGTTCAAAACCTTTTGCCATTTTCAGGAAGAGCATTAAGTGATTTCACTTAAGCTTTCACTGGTGTGACTCTGTCCCCTCATTTATAAATACCTTTAAACAATGAAATAATGGGAATAGCTTGAAAGGTTTGAGATAAGCTAGTCTTAGTCTTTGGGATTCAGGAGCTGTGTTGGGATAAATCCCTTTGAATATGTACATCTAGAAAATGTGCAAATAGACATGATCAGAGGCCTGTCTTCAAAGTCAGGGAAGGGTTTTGTTCCCCCCTCCAGTGGAGAAGTTAATGAGAATCCTTTACCCCAGGGTGGATGTACATTTTCTCACATAGCTAGGTGATGCTCAGGAAGATTATTTGGTCTAGGGCTGCCTGCACACAAGCTTTATCTGTTCTCAAATATTACAATCCCAATTCCTTGGCTTCAGGGTCTTACAGACAGTATTTCCTGCAGATCCGAAGCCTCCATGTCTCAGCATAATGCCACCAAAATACAATCACTGTGGCACTGCGCCAAAATACAGTCACATAAGCCATCCCTGTCCTCATCACCTCTGCAGTGCTCTTTTCTGAATCTCTCATCTTGGTGGCAATTTCAGTCACTCTTTAATAAACAAATCTCTCCATTTTTATTTTCTAAACTAAATATATAGGATATTTTCTTAACAATTTGAAAGTACAATTCTAATTCCTTGTAGCATTTTTGGCCAAACATATGTAAAATCACATTTGACACAGTTTTGTGTCCTGACACATTTTTATATGACAGCAACAGGCATCAAATATTTGAGAACATGCTCTAAGCTGGACTGAAGCAATACAGCAATGTAATGGTCATCCTCCATCTATCCTTAAGTGATGAAACCTTTCTCTTAGTCGATGACACTGAAGCAACATTGACTGTATGTGTATTTAGTGTATGGGTAGGGGGAAACGCTTAAATGCTTATACAGTCTTATATTTTTGTGATGTTGTAAAAGACATTGTGAAAACTTCTTAATATATGTTTTCTTTACTAACTGAATTTTTAATTCAGACCCTCAGGTGTGCTTCTGTTATCATTCCAGCACCAAGCACAAGATGACAGGGAATAGATCATGGCCCATAAAGCAAAGGCTGTGTTGACAGCTCTGCACCACAGACTGCTGATGGCTGTTGTTATCCTGGGTATAGAATCATAGAATCATGGAATCACCAAGGTTGGAAAAGACCTCCAAGCTCATCTAGTCTAATCATCCACCTACCACCAATATTTCCCCACTAAACCATGTCCCTTTGGACAACATCTAAATGTTTCTTGAACATCTCCAGGGACAGTGACTCAACCATCTCCCTGGGCAGCCTGTTCCAGTGCCCAAACCTCCCCTGGTGCAACTTGAAGCCATTCCCTCGAGTCCTATCACTAGCTGTGTGGGAGAAGAGGCCAACCCCGACCTCATCGTAACCTCATTTCAGGGAGATGTAGAGAGCGATAAGGTCTCCTCTGAGCCTCCTCTTCTCCAGACTGAACAATCCCAGTTCCCTCAGCCAATCCTCATAAGGCCTGTGCTCTAGACCCCTCACAGCTTCGTTGCCTTCTCTGAACACGCTCCAGGGCCTCAATAATGCTTCTTGTAGTGAGGGGCACAACACTGAACACAGCAGTCGAGGTGTGGCCTCACCAGAGCTGAGTAAAGAGGGATGATCACCTCCCTGCTCCTGCTGGCAACACTATTTCTACTATTTCTGATGCAAGTCAGGATGCCATGGGCCTTCTTGGCCACCTGGGCACACTGCTGGTTCATATTTAACTGAGTGTCCACCAACACTCCCATGTCCATTTCCTCTACACAGTTTTCCAGCCACTCTGCCCCAAGCCTGTAGTGTTGCCTGGGATTGTTTTGACCAAAGTGCAGAACCCAGCACCTGGTTTTGTTGAACCTCATCCCATTGGCTTCAGCCCAGCAATCCAGCCTGTCCAGATCCTTCTGTAGGGCCTTGGTACCCCCAGGCAGATCAACACTTCCTGCCAACTTGGCATCATCTGCAAACTTACCGAGGGTACACTCAATTCCTTCATCCAGATCATCAATAAACATATTCAACAGGATGGGCCCCAATACCTACCCCTGGAAAACACCACTCGTGACCAGTTTCCAGCTGGATTATTTCCATTCACCACCACTCTCTGGGCCTGGCCATCCAGCCAGTTCTTTACCCAGAAAAGAGTGTATCTGTCCAAGCCACAGGCTGCCAGCTTCTCCAGGAGAGTACTGTGTCAAAGGCTTTCCTGAAGTCTAGATAGACTGTCAACAGCCTTTCTCCTCATCCACCAGGAGAGTCATTCAATCACAAAAGGAGATGAGGTTGGTCAAGCAGGACTTGCCTTTCATGACCCCATGCTGGCTGGGCCTGATCCCCTGGTTGTCCCGCACATGCTGAGTGATCTCACTCAAGATGTATTGGCAAACCGTGGGTACTGCAATTGCCCTATTCAGAGGATCTCATTTTAAACAAATTCTCTGCCTTTCTAGTTTCTGTATGTCACTAAACAGATGAGCAGTGGTTATTTGCACATGATCTTATCTGCAAGTGATAAACCACATTCAGACCTAGAAGGTGATGATTATGTACTGGTATGGATTACAGTAAAAATAATTCTGTGTTCTCAGTCTCTTAATATAACTCATCCTGCTTGTAGTAATAATAACTTCATAAAGAAGGCTAATTAGTTCAAAGAGTTAAGAGTATGCAAATAAACCGATGCCTTTGTCAAAATGAGAATAGCTTTCCAGGAAATGATCTGGTCAACTCATTAGGCCAAGGCTCTACAACTTAAAGAGAGTATCAGGTGATTGATGGTGGGCACTATGGCACATCCTTGTGGCCTTTGTCTTTGTGAACTGCCTGTGATATGTTATGCGATTTTCCTTTCCTGCTGCTGGGATCCCTATAATTTATTGATTGTGCCCTGGAGATTAAAAGAGTTGTTTCTGTTTAGCCAAAATTCTTGGCCAACACGATATGGAAGGACACCTGCGAAGTGTCCCACTTGTCTGCAGGTCTCCTCCGTCTTTGTCAGCAGGGAGAAATTTGAATTACATTATCTGCAGTGACTAGCCCCTGAGCTAGAAGACTCAGGAAAAAGGAAAAGATGCTAAGGATTAGAAATTCCATGCCAATAACCATTCAGGAGACAACTCTTTATATTCAGACTTCTAAAATCAAGGAAATACTGGCCATCTAGGCTCTTTGATGGATTTTTCTCTCAGCCAGTTCCTTTGTATAAAGCTAAGAAAACAGCTGACGGGGTGCAATTTATTGATATTTAGAAAATAAATGTGTTCTCTCCATCATTCAGAGCAGCCAAGTTTGCTGTGCTTCGTAGACAGTATGGGGAGCATGTCCTGCCTCCAAACCTGCACCAAGGCTGCAGAGTCAAGGAGGGAAAATATTGCCCTGGGCTCCTGCTTACAGAGGATAGTTTTTCAGGGTATTATAAGTAATTTTGTGGGTTTGGAGTTTTCACACTAGCCACTTGAGGAGGAAGTATCAGCAATTCTGCTTGTTTTCAATATAGCCATAATTATATGTTCTTTAAGATTCTTTGGGGGGGGGGTCAGAGTGGTATCTGGAGACTTTGTATGTATGAAACTCAGTGTCCCTGGTGTTTATTTAATAAACATTTAGAAGGGACCAGTTTTTTTGTTGTTCTTAGGATGTCCAGATGCATATTCACTAAACTTCATAAATTCGTTTGTTTTCCTATTGGTGTTGTAAGCAAAATAAATGTGTGTATCAAGATGCAAAGTAACCTGCAGATATTTTGTGAGTTTGTTAGCTCAGTAGTCTCATGCATCTCCGGATGTCATTTATCAAAACCAGATGTTCTTTATATCACTGTGTCTTGTATCATTATCTATTTAAAGTTAAACTGCAAGCAACTGAAGCCAAAGAGGCATGCTTTGATTTAAATAAATCAAAGCGTATCAGAGTCATAGCAATTAATAATCCAAGACTGGAGCAAACATGAAGAGTAAGAGAAAACCATTCAGACAGGATTGTTTTTGTTTCTTGCTACGTTTCTAAAACTTATTAGAAGCAGCAAGTATTTGATTTAACTAGATCAACTTTCACCAAAATCCCTCAGCAACAATAGGCATTAAGAGGTTCAATCCTGGCAGCCTGAGCAAACAGCCTATATAAATCAAGCCTGGACTATTGATTATAATGGCCCTTTATTTATGACAGGTCAGAGAAAGCAGCACTTCACTTGAGTCATTCTCAACATTAAATACAAAAGCTCCTGCTAATAATATAGAATGAGGTCTTGAGCTGTAATGATGTTTCTTGCATAACGTATGGGATAGAGATAATTATGAACCTTGACAAGTAATAATTACTACCTCTGGGAGAGGGAGCCTTGTATTGTAAGATCAATTTGAAGTTGTGCAGAAAAAAACAATATCTGGGTTCAGTCCTGTTAAAATCAGCTAGGAATTAGTGTGCCTTCAACTGGAGATTATCTTCTTCGTGTACTTCTCCAGCACACTTATATCACAGTATAAACTGCTGTATGAGCAGTCAGTCTGACAGAATGCTGTTGTCCATAGAGGCATCACTGGGAAGCCTACACTTGTCTGACTTCAGAAATAATGTCTTTGGGAAATGATGAAAGAGTGTGCTGTTGAAGTGGTCTCATTCTCCATCTCAGATACAGGGGAAGCACTGGAGAAGGAAGTTACTGATGGAGAACAACAGAAAATTAATCTTTATGCTAAAAATCCAGAGTAGGTGAAAAAGTCTGACTGAACCTGTCATGTCTTTCTACTCTTGCAATTATAATGGAAGATGCAAATCACATTTCTAAGGAGAAAACATCAAAACTTAAATAGTCATTTTTTTTCTAAAGTCCTTGTACCAACTCCAACTCAATAATGATCATTTCACTTTCCTGAAGGTGGAATTATTTTGGAACTAGAAGTATATACATGTATATTTAGATATCGAGATGTGAAAGAGAGGCGCAATAACACCACTGATATTTTATTGGCAAACTTAAAGACTGATTGAGACACACTGCATGCGTCGAAGAAGGGCCATAGGATGAAAGCCAGCTAGTGGGAGATGTGCAGAGGCATTAAGCTGATGACCCACCACATTTTATACAGCATACAATTCCTTTGCCATTCTGCCAGCTCTAGCCTGATTCACTTGTAAATATGGAAAAAAGAAGACCATTATGTGTATTTTCAGAGCAGAGGGCTCAACTGGAAACTTTCATGAAGAAGCTGGGATGGTGTAATATTTGTGAAAGCACCATTAGAAGGCTAAAAAAACTTCACTGTTGTCAGAACCTTCTTTTCTACCCAAAATGTATTTTTGAGTTCAACCAAATTGTTTGTGGCAATTGAAAAAGCCAGAATAATATAGTGGTTTTTTCCCCCCAAATTGTCACTTAAAAAAAAAAATACTTCTTTTTCTTTCAAAAGAACCTTTCTACCTGACAACAAAAGTTGTCATCTTGGCTGGCAGGGATTATTGTTTCTCCATCTACTTTAGCAGCCACTCTGTTCTTCTGCCACACTGGCATCACTGGAAACATGAGCCATAAAGTAAAGTATTGGTAAGGCTGAGCTATAAGCTCATTACATGCATACCCACCAAGAGCAGTCATTAAAATGATCAAAGAGAGTATTGCTGCACTTCGCTTAACTAATTCTAATTTCGCTGGCAAACCTGAGGCATGTGCTCCCCTTACCGCAGGGATGTCAATGCTGGCTCCACACTGCTCTTGCTAGGGATTCCACCAGTTAGGACCCGCTGTGGTGCCGCATCTCCAGACCAGGGCTAATCTGCTTGTGATGCCTGCAGCATTTCACGCACTCAGTGGGACGGGAAGCCAGCAGCATCTTTTCTCCTTTTTTCGGCAGACATTTGAGTGTCTGGTACTCATTATCTGCTGAGGGAAGGGCACAGGTTTCTGCAAGTGACTGGAGCTGCTATCAGCACAGAGATCACAGCACACGATGTAACTGGTCAGCTCAGGAAGATTAATTGGTTTGAAGAGGAAAAGAAACTAAATGCTCCCACCCTCTGGCTTAATTGCTTTCTGCTCCCATCGACAGGCAAAACCATGGAGCAAGGCAAACGGAGCTGCCTCACGCAAGAGGATGTAGCCTCGACTAAGCCAGGAGATGATATATTGCTTGCAGAACTAGCTGCGAAAACAACGGCGCCTAAATAAAGCTGTGAATCATCCCCCTGTCTCACAACTGGAGCAGCTTCCTCTCTGAAGAAATGTGACAAATTCTTTGATTGCAAGCATTGCAAATAAATGTGGGGATACCTACCCTCCAAAACCCCACCAGAGTGCCTGCTCCCTAGCAGAGCTGCAGGATGGGACCATCCTCACCGCTGAATTCCAGTGACTGGGATCCCTGGACTAGTTCTGTTGCCTTCCAGATCCTGAAATGATCAATGATTTGTGTGTGATGTTTCCTTGGCAGATGGCTGCTGCTGATGCTGCTGCTGGTCTGATCAGCAATGGGGTTTAGAGACACTTTGGGTGCCTCCAGGGCTTACTCTCAATCTGGATGGAAAACCCATGGGGTTAATTGAGCCAGCCCCTGCTGAACCAGGGAAACTTGATGCATTTTTATTTTGACTGTGAAAATGTTGAGTAAAAAGACATCCGCTAAAGGCTTATCAGTATTATATATTTTCTCCATTTATCTTTGTGAGATGCAGCTCCCAGGCATGTGAGCTTTTTTAAATTTGGTTGGAATACTTGAGAGTTTAAAGTGGATACTGAGCGTTCCCCATGGCTGCAGTCTTCTCCATCATATCAATTCACCAGAACCAGAACGTGCTTTGTGTTTCAGCTCAATTATGAAAAACAAGATGCAGGAAAGAGGAAGAAAAAAAAAATAGAGAACTCATAAAGTGAAAAACAGGCAGAGAGATACTTTAGAAAGTGTGGGGGGGAACTATATATACATAAGTCAATAAATAGAGCGCTTATTTGTGCTGCTGTGCACTTTGTGAAGTGTTCTGCTTTCTCTGAGGCAGAAAAATATGTTTGTTTTTTTGTAAACTGTGTACCTTGGCCGAAAACAATATGATTGGAAATGGTGGTGAAATGCATTTTTTTACCCTAAATTAGCAAGCGAACTCCGTGAACCTGAAACAGGCTTTGCCGAATTCGCGAAACCTCAAACACCACAAAGTTTGCCCACCTCTAACTCAAGCCCCAAGACTTGAGTTGTGAAGGGCTTTGAACATTGCTGAACCTGGGCAGAGTATTAGAAACATGAATGTTTACTGAATCTGTAAGAGAGATGTAATCACTGGAAACTTTTGGCATCCTCCACTACATGGCTATGGACTTGCAGAAAAATAACCAGAAGTGTTGTTTGAGCATTCAGTAGGTTCTCCTGCTCTGGAAGTAAGTGTGAAGATCCTAAAAGTCCCATAGGAGCAGGGTTTAAGTCTAGTGCTATAGTATAAATGAAGGAAATCATGACCTTAGCAGTATACATAAAATCAGGCAAGCCGTGTCCCACGCTGACAGAAAATTAAAGACACTACAACTAGTTTAGCTTGGAGGGCTCAGAAATCATAGAACAGCACTGCCAAAGACTGCTTGTCTTGTCTTTAATAACCATATATCCCATGGAAGAAGACAGTACCGCCACACCAGAATGAGCTGAATCGATAGTCTGGGAGAAATGAGCAGCTGCTCCTGGTTGCTTGAAAATGTGGCGACTGCCACTGGCCAGGACACGCAATTTGATTTTGCTCTTTTTAACACCGTCACAAAGTCACTACACATTAACCCGACAGGAGACAGAGGTCTTGGCAGCTGAGAACTGTGGATAGAGGAGTCCTGAGAGCTTGGCAGTGGCCACTCTGTGGTGTTTATTTAAGTCAGTCAAAGATAGAATGAATAAATTGCTTCAGTGATGAAATTCAAGGAACAGTACCCCAAAGAGACACAGGAGCTGAGCTAGTATTTGAAGAATTTCTCTGCTCATGATGCACACAAATGGGATTTTACCAAGAAGATGGTTTTTGCTTTCAAATTCTTTCCAAAGTATGGCAGATCGTGGATGTTTAAAAATGTGTTCCAACATTAACATTAAGAAAATATTCACTTAAATACTGGATTAATCACGATAGCTATTGGAAAGTAAGCTGGAGCAAAAAAAAGACAGCGTTGTTGAGAGTGTTGTATATTTTGTCCCTCTCACAAAACCTGCAGTTTTCAAACTGTTTTGTGGTTGGATCTTGTCTCCATTAAAGCCATTTGATTGCTAAGGTGGAAAATCCCAAGTAGAATATTTTTTGTGTTATTATTTCCAGGAGAAAAATAGTGATATGAATGAAACAAAGGTATCACACCTAGAGCAAGGGAACACATTATCTTTTCCAAGTCATTTACTGTGGTTTTGACATACCCATATTATCCTGTTGAAATGAACACACTGTAGAGTATTAAGACAAAATGAGGAGCACATTAGAAAATGTATGGGATGACTTTATAGGAGAGGTAGAGAGTGGGCTGATTTTCCTTATGGAGCTGAATGCAGTTTTGATCAAGTAGCAAGGGCCAGCTTTCAAATTGCTCCCAGCATTCTTAGTGGAAACAGCCAAATTTGTGCCTGTGAGAGCAGCACAAATTTAGCCCAACTGAGATAATAATGAACCTGTGAAGGGTGCCACTAAAGCTGGAGCTGCATCCATACACCACTTAGTACGGTCTCTCACTGTTAAATGCTTTTCAAAGATGCTATTAGAAATAGAAAAGAAAAAAAGAAGCCAAAGCTTTGCTCCCTGAGTTCCAGGATGGGATGTATACTTTGTCAAAGAACCAATGATTGGATGACCATAGCAAGATGTGTTCATACCAATCACCCCTGGCAGGCTGTAGGGAAGTGATTTTATGAAGTTCAGCAAGAAGAAGTGATGGGTGCTCAAAAAGACCAGTGTTTTCTTGGTGAGGCTGATTTTCCTAGGTTCCCTTGGATTAAATGCCAAAAGAGAAGAAAAGATGACACAAATCCTTTCCCTGCAACACATCTGATTGTAGCTATTCTGCTTTATAATGTATGATAGTGGTATTGCAAAATAATGTGCTTTTGCATATGCTTCCAAACTGAAGGCAAACAAACAAACAAAATTCTGATCACACAAAATTCCTTCCTTTCTTAATTTCTCTCCAGAGCTTTGAGATGGTCTGTGCAGGAGATAATTAAATCATGCTTTGCACGAGCCCGATGCAGCTTATTCCCTTGACCTAATACTTAATATTGTAACTATTCATTACAACACAAACCATGCCTATTACACAAACTGCACCTTTTCCTGGAAAACCAGGGCATGCTGACAAGCTGTTTGCTTGCCTTGCACTGACAGCATCAAGTGGCAACGAGCAGATCTGTGATGAGAGCCCAGGACAGCACTCTCTCTGTCCTGGCACATAGCAAATAGATGCAAACCAAAGCCCACTGACACAGGGGTGGTGTGTTAAGTGGGCACTTGAGCTTTCTTTAGAACTCTTCTGTTTAGGTTTGCAATCTACTGATCACTTTGCTTCCACCTTAGTATTTCTGATGAAAAATGTCCAACCGAGATGTCTTGTGTCCTATAAACAGGAGCTCTTCCCTTGAACCTGCCATATTTTCCCTTGCCACCCAGCTTCAGTGTAATGAAACCAACATGTTTTTAATTAGTTTTCATCTCCACATTAGAAAATATTGCCATATATTTCAAGTTACATGCAAAATTCAAGCTGGAGACATGTTCACAGTTTGGGTTTCTTCCACAAGACTCATTTCCTTTTTTGCCAGCAGTCTGTCCAGTCATTCCTTGAAGCCCAGTGTTGTTCTCTGTGCTCATGGCACAGGTTTGTGGAGCACATTGTTGCTCTTCTCCAAAAGATGTGAAGGAGGATGTGGAAGAAGGGCTCCTTTTGTGCCATTTGACTGTAATTTATGGAGTGTCTCAACTGAAGCCCATCACTGTCTTGAGGACTATGAAGACCATTCAAGACTACCAAGGAACTGGATGTTCATGCCAGACAGAGACCCAACACCAACCAGATCATTATACTGGCTAAAAGTACAAGATCATAAAGTAAAAGATCAAAAGTAAAAGATTGTAAGTGGCTAAAACTGTCTGTATCCCTTCTGTGTGCCCCCCACACCTCTTCACTGCACGTTCACCCCCTTCAGTGCCATGAATGCAGGGAAGCTTGGTGGTACCCAGCTCTCACCAAGGCAAAGATGCTAACAGGGTTACGTTTTGGAGGTGACAAAAGACCTGAAGCCAAAACCATCAGTGAGCTGACTGCTTTCAAGACAGCCATGGCACCTTGTCATCTAGACTCCCATTAGCTGGGGGGCAGTGCTGGACCCTAAGAACTGCAGAGAGGAGTGGAGAAAAAGCTGCTTAAGGCATCCCTCCCTGCTCATCAAGCAACTTCTTGTCAGCTACTGAGCAAAACCAGAAAGGTATAATGATGCTAGAGGTGCCACAAGCTCTCTCCCCATCTGCATGAGGGAATCTTGCCTTTAAATCCAGCCTTGCACCAGCAAGTTCCCTGCATGATATTGCTAGATACTGCTCCTTAATGAGACTAATGAATATTTTTAATGTGGAAATCTGCTGGCTCTGGCAATTGTACAGACATCAAGACTACAAAAGAGTCGCTTCCATGAAATGAAATGCCACTGAGACCCATGTCAGAAAGCCACTCTGCGACAGAGACGAAGACACCGCAAATAAACACTTCTGGGGAACTCTCTCTCCTTAAATAACACACTTACAGAGCACTCCGATGTTGGTTTAGCACTTAATGACTGTGGGAGAAAATAAAGCATGAAGGGCTGTGTCTGGTTTGGTGTTTTTTTTCTCTTCTTGATCTCATATATTTAATTGTACAGACAAAATATAGGAAATCCATATATGTGTATGTGTGTACATGTGCCAAGATAGTTATTGGCCCATGGGAGTAATAACTGGAGGATGGAGGTAGAGAGGTGACCCTGCCAAAAGTGTGTTCTGCATCTCCAGAAGACTCAGCTTAACTTCACTTGGGAAAGTGGCAATAAGCCTTTCTTACCTACATTATTTCAAATCTGGTTCCTCGAGGGGGAATAAAAACGCAAATCTTTGTGATGATGTGCCAAAGGACCTAAGACAAGACCCCAGCTACTCCATCCTGAAGGGCCTGTGAACATTTCAGAGGCACTCATCCCTGTTCTGGGAACCTCTCTGAGCAAGGACAGTGTTTGGAAGCAAGAGGGAAGAAGCTTGTGTTTTAATGAGCCATTTCACAGTGAGATATACGTAGAGGGAATCTGGCTACTTAATCCAGACTTCCTCCTGGCATAACCTATTTTTTCTTGCTGTTGTTCTCCTCGCCCCCTTTGTTCCTTGACTGGGGGAGAATTTGGCATCTTATGCATCCATGATGCAGGAGCAGGTCCAGCTCTTACTGCTGAATATCAGACCGCTTCCCACTCCTCTCTGCAGCCAGGGCTGGAAGCAGCATTATTTTCAACAGGTTTCTGCAGCTGCTCTCAGCAAATCCTACAATTGCACTGTCTTCCCATACAGTGCAGGCTGTGCTGATCAATGGTTATTTCTATAGAGGAAGCAGTGAGAACAAGTAGAGAAGAATGTTCAGAAATCTGATACTGGTCACTCATGGTCCAAAGGATCTGCAGGAATGAGAACACCACCTTAGGTATCAGAGCTGGGATGCTTGTAGGAGTCTAAGCAATTAAATTGCTGGAAACCACACACTTAGACAACACGGGATTTGCAGCCAGATGACAGCACATTGGTGTATTTCTGAGCGCAGCAGGACACCTCACACTACATGCACGTTGCACTGAACAAGGTGTGCGCTATGGGATGCTCGAGCCTGCAGCACCATGGAAGAGTTGTAGACATGTTAAAATTGCTTTGCCTTCATTTTTATTTATTATTTTATATTGGGGTAGGGCAGCACAGCTGGAGGATATGAAACATCTACTGTATGTGCTGCAGAAGAATGTGGGAGACTGGGCGTGATGAGCATCATGTTAAAAGAAGGAGCAAAAATACAGCCCTCTTTCCTTACTACACACTTAAATCAATGTTTTCAATCAGTGAGAAGCCACTCACATCAGGAGCAACTCTCAGTTTCTGAATAGGGCCTCACCAAATATAGAGAGGTGACAGAGCCTTTCTGCTCCTCAAAATGCCTCTTGGGATGCACAGTAGATAATGAAGTTTGGGGGTTTTCAGGGCCAGCACTTGAATTTTAATTAAGTAAATGCTGCCTGAGTACTACTTTAGGCTCTTGAACCCACTGTCAAGCTGATTTTCAATTTTTCATTGCTATTCGCAGCATGGGCTGCATCTCAGCAGCTTCTTTTGGGGTAAAGGCATCAACCAGAGACTTAGAGAAGAATTTGGAAGCACTAGACCCATTCTGCTAATTGCATTTATTTCCAATTAATTAATTAATTGCTGACTAATTAGGGATTCTACTTTTGAAGGAAAAATCCATGTTCTGGTTGACCATCCCATATAACCTATAGCATAAATGTTGAGACACAAGCAGCTTCCAGCAACAACCACAGAGCACAAACTCTTCTAAATCCCATCCTTTCTCTGGCTCCTTCAGCATGTCACTCCTTGTCCTTCCACTTGCCTCCATCCTCTTCCCTGATGGCAGCAACTCCCGATACCCATTGTGCTCTATGTCTCTCATTTCTTCCTGAAAACACACAAATTTTGAAAGGTTCACTTCTGCTCTTAGTTTATATGGACTCACATGTGTATTTCCTGGCCTAAACTTCCCTTCCCTGTGTCTAATGAGCTGTTACTGAATTTTTCAGCTCTCATTTGGACAAAATCAATGCCTTTACATTTCCCATCCTCTGGCTTTCAATCGACAATGCAATGAAATGCTACTTGCAAATACTTTCTTCTTCGCATCCCTGCATCCATGCACCTCTG
This sequence comes from Numida meleagris, assembly GCF_002078875.1. NCBI lineage: Eukaryota > Metazoa > Chordata > Aves > Galliformes > Numididae > Numida > Numida meleagris. The sequence goes on from NW_018362987.1 coordinate 888,825, forward strand.
AGAGTCTGCTTTAAAATATAATGCTTCATAATACAGAGCTAATACCTGAGCGTTTAAGAGGCCAGCTCATATAAAGCATCCCCTTCACATAACACCCACCCCATAAAATTCAGCCTATAAAGCTCCGAATTTTCTTCCCCTGTAGGAAATCATTATGTTCTAGCAGCAAAATCTGTCCCAAAGTCTGGCAGAGCAGGATGAGGAGCCTTCTCTGCCGAGTCGTCACTTAAAAAAAATCAATTCATGGTGGTCCTGAGCTATGTTTTTGTTCTGGCACATAAAACAGAATGAAGACATATGTCTGAATTTAAAACATCCTTTTGGTTCCCTGTATACATGAGCCAGCCGAGAAATTTGAACTATTTCAAAGCGCTAGGAAAAGAATTGTAGACACATCCTTTGTTTAGGCATATATTTTTAATTATCCTGCCTTTTAATATTCCTCTCCATTTGAGTATAATCAGAGAAAATAGACCCTGCTGGGCATTGTCATGCTTAATAAAAGTAAGACTGAACATCTGCAAATTTGGCGACAGTGTGGCGCATATGATGCACCAGTGGCTGAGCTGCATTCTTGGGTAATTATAACACCACATGCAGCTGTAATAGTGTAATTCTCTGTTTACATTAGTTCTAGCACTTATACAAAACTCTTCTGGCTCAGGGTGCTAAGCATTCTCAAACAGGGACTGTTTCTCCCTACTGAGTGAGCTGGATGCTTTGCACAGAGTTTTGCCTTCCAGGATGTAAGATATTTGGCTGGAGAGAGTAATTGGGCCAAGACTGGAGGCTGTCCCACTGCACAAAGCAGGACTGGTGTCGCTGGAATTAGCAGTGTCACTCTGGAATTAAATCAGCGAAAGTGAGATCAGGCTCCAGTCTTGTGCTCTTCCTACTGTTGTTGGTTTGTGTTGTGTTTTTTTTTTTAACTCCACAGGCAATGCAAGACCCAGATCCTGCTAAAGCACGTGCTTAAGCATTGATTCTGCAAACCATGCTGCTGCCCTGAGGGAAAATATGTTTTGCTGCCACTGGAGCATGGATGGGCAAAGGATGGGATGCTTTTTCCATCATTCCAGAGAAACCTGGGACATCTCGCCCTTCTGCAGAGCTGGAGGTCAGATGTAACATCCTCCAAGCCATGAATGCATGTACGTGTGTGGGAAGGGAAGATGGGAAGCAATTCTCCTTGTGGGCAGCTGCTTGCCTTCAGGTCCCTTTGCCCTCTTGTGCTCCAGGTGTGCTCCACTCTGCCAGGGCAAAGGAAGTGCAGACGGAGGAAAGGCAGCAAGGTGCATATTCACAAGTTCCTTGCCCTAGATGTGCAAAGCTCAGGCTTGCAGTACAAGTGAGCTGCTCCCTGGAAGCAAACCTTGCCTTGCCACCAGCTTTCCCCACAGCAGCACTTCTCTAAGTAAAGTGCTAAATTTAGACCCTATACTACAATTTATAAGGCATCCTGGGATTTTACAGGTGTATTCTGCCCTTGAACAAAATCTTGCTGCACATCCAGGTTCTTTCAGTCCAAAACAATTTTGGGGCATTGCATCATTTCCAAAGGTGTATTCTTTAACTTTCTACCTAAGTGTTTACAATATTTTACAATACTGTAAAAATATATGTATTTACAATATTTTACAAGTCTACTGTATTTTGAGTCCAAACATCATTTTACTCACAGAAATTATTACAGAAAAGCTGAAAAGGCTATAGTAATGTGGGCATTTCGGCCCCAGATGGAGTCTGATGGGCGAGCAATGGAAGGATTTGATGGACCTCTTTTTTGTTGCTTATGTATAAAATACAAGGAAATTACTAAACAGGAGATCAAGGGTATGGGGAAGTTCCCGGAGAAAGCAATTTTCTCAAGGTACAATCTTCAAACGGCAAAGCTTGGTGCCTGCATCGGTGCTGACGATATTTTCAGAAAGGGATGGGAAAGCTTACTTACTCCTTTTTCCCATTGGAGCACCAGTTTTCTCCACTGCTGGAGACACACCCATTCCCCAACCTAACTTTGAAGACTTCCAATGATGGGAGCAATCACAACTTCCCTGAGCAACCTCTTCCAAGTGCCTCAATGACCCCATTGTGAAAAATGTATTCCTTACATCAAATCTAAATCTAACCTCTTTCACTTTAAAATCATTGCCTTTGTCCTGACACAACAGGCCATCTTAAAAAAAACCTCTCTCCTTTCTTTATGTTGAAAGGCAGCAACAAGGTCTCCCTGGAACTTTCTCTTCTCTAGGCTAAACAACACCACCTTTCTCATCTTTTCTCCATAGGAGAGGTGCTCCAGCCCTCTGGACATGTTCATGGTCTCGCTCTGGGCCTGCCTTAACAGATCTCTGTCTTTCTTTCACTAGGAACCTCAGAACTGGGGCATGGAACTGAAAAATCTCCTTTGTCTTCTCGGTCTCTCACTCTGTGGTTGTGATAGGAGATCATTTTTATGCAGGTCACTGTTTCATTCCTAGTTTCTCAAGCATTCTCTGTACCAAATCCAGGATACTCATGTCCGAAACCATAAAGAGGAAATAAAGAAGATGAGTATATAAAATTACTGCATTCACCATACAAGTGTGAACTTCACTGGCTCAAAATAAAAGCTGTTAAATGATTTCTTAGGAAGTTCAGGGTGGCACCTCCTTCATTGTGGTCCTTCTGCAGCTCTGCCAAACTTGCATTTGCTATGCTAGGCATCACCTATGCTCTCAAAATGTTTGCTTTCCCTAGACATTAGTGCAACTCTGGTGCTTCCAATGTAATGGAGCCTATGGGCTGACTGTAAAACACTGAATGCTTAAAGGCTGTGAAGCGTAACTCACAAATCTGAGCACCACCACTTTTCCATGGCTTTCAAACCCATTGTTCTGGATGGAAAACTAAGTGATCCCCCACAACAGCACTACGGAGAGTGAATGCCGTTATTAGAGTGTTGCTTGAGCTAATAGGCAGCGCTTTCCCTTCACACATGTGCACTGCAGCTGCCTCACTGAGCTTTTGAAAGGATGCCACAAGATGCAAAGCCAAATGCTTGAGTTCCAAGAGAGGCCGACAGCAGTGGAATCAACCCTGCCTTGCTCTTGACTGCTGTGCCAGAAAGGAAAATAAAGGACTGTCTTACCATGACAAGCTGGGAATTTCTTTATGTAATTTAAAAGGGGTATGGCGAGGAAGGGAAATGGTGTTGGAGGTACTAGGCCAGTTGTCGTGTATTCTTCAGGCAATGTGGGTTCTTCAGCTGTTCTATCTTCCTTGAGTTGTGATAATGACTGAAATGCTTGGAGTTACTTCATCGCAAGGCTGGGGTGAGGCTGCTCAGAGTCACGGTCGTGGTTTGCAGTGTGCAGGGCCTGCCTAGTGTACCAGTCTGCAATACTCTGTGCTGATGACAGCAGCGAGCACTAGCGGGGAACTTGTACCACTCCTGTTCACAGAGTTGGCAGTTTCTCTGCTTGAACACACTGATAAAGATGGGTTTTGCCATGAGTTTCAGCACAGAAAGAGTGGCCCCTCACTGCAAGAAAGACATTGAGGCCCTGGAGTGTGTTCAGAGGAGGGCGACGAAGCTGGTGAGGGGTCTGGAGCACAGGCCTTATGAGGAGCGGCTGAGGGAGCTGGGATTGTTCAGTCTGGAGAAGAGGAGGCTCAGGGGGGGACCTTATCGCTCTCTATAACTACCTGAAGGGAGGTTGTAGTGAGCTGGGGGTCGGCCTCTTCTCTCTTATAACTAGTGACAGGACGAGGGGGAATGGTCTCAAGCTGCGCCAGGGGAGATTTAGGCTGGACATTAGGAAACACTACTTTTCTGAAAGAGTGGTCAGGCGCTGGAATGGGCTGCCCAGGGAGGTGGTTGAGTCACCATCCCTGGAGGTGTTCAAGAAACATTTAGATATAGTGTTGAGAGACATGATTTAGTGGGGTTATTGGTGGTAGGTGGATGGTTGGACTGGATGATCTTGTAGGTCTTTTCCAACCTAGCTAATTCTACGATTCTATGATTCTATGATTCTATGAAATGGGAAGATTTTTGTTGTCTTTAGGTACCATTCATTTTATGCAAATTATACCTGTGTTCTACAGAAAGTAAAAGAACTTTTCAACAGTAACCAAGATTTAGGGGCATGTCTTAAATCTGCTGTGTCTTTGAGCTTGAAAGACTTTAGTAGAGTTCAATATACTTTCGCATCTCTATTCCAACACAACATGATTTCCAGTATTTTTATGACTTGCTCTGATGACTCTGTATCAGAACTGCAGTTAATATACTAGAAAGGACAGCAACAAGCAAAGAAACAACAGGAATACATCAGAGATGGTTCACAAGCATTGCATTCAAAATCATATCTCCTTAACAATGAGTCTGATGGGTTTTCAGATCATTCAGGCAAGCCTATCAACACAAGACCAATGGGGCAGAGAACCTGCAAGAAAGCACTTTTACTGAAATCCCTGAGTGCAGGAGTCAATCTCAGGTCCATTCTTATCTTAACTAAGTTGCATATTAAATGGAGTGCAATCATGCAACTACCAATAGAACAGGAAAGCAATTGTTAAATATGTACACTGGCCTTCTGCAGTGGCTCCATAGTCATGGCTGCTCGGGATGCCAGACTTGGCCTGTCCACAGGTGATGGTTGACATGAGATGCGATTCAACTCGAAAGCTTCACTCTAGGGGTGCAAGGTTTGTAATATCTCCTCCATGCAGTACAGAGAAGAGTTAATTATCGTATATATATGAACACACCCACATATACCATATACGTGTGTAAATACATGTAATATATGTTTGTGTGGTGTGTGCGCACACCCTATTAATCCCAGCTGTCTGTCACTATCCTCAGAGAGCAAGAAGGAGATTTTCCCATCCTTTGTGTCTTCTCTTGGTAGTTTGGATTTTTGTCCTCCTCTGTAGCAACAGTGCAATGGCTCTGTCCTGCTCCTACTAATTTGGGGGTCATGACCGTATTTTCCCCCAGCCACTTGGGGGTAAGGACTGGTGCGTTTGGGGCTTTATCATGTCTGCTAGTAGCATGCAGCTCCCTGCTAGGATCACCAGAGACAGTATTTGGCAGTGAAGATGCCATCGATTTTTTTTTGTGACTTCTGGTCTTTCATACTAAAAGCCTTGTCTTTGGCTAGCAGTTATGGAGGGAGGTTGTTTCCTAAACCAGTTTCTTTCCTTGATGGCTTTTGACTGTGAGGGCTGGTTGTCCAAGCCTGATTGTACTCTGCTTCTGAGGGAGTGCTGGAGAATATTTCTTCTTCAGCAGTGGGAGAGATGTGCTCCCTCTGTGTGTGGTGACAACAGGATGACTCAGAAGGTATGAACACCAAGCGACACCCCAGGAACTTTGTGAAGCATCTTATCACGAAGACCTCTTGCTTAATGCTCTATGCTGCCGTTTGCTCATCAGTTCTCTACGTGCACTGCAATGGGCAGTAATGTTGGTCAGAAAAACTCCTTCCTTTGTGCTGTTGGAATAAATCCGAAGAGCCCACCCCAGATCCTAGCAGTTTCCCTTGGGAAGGGTATAGCTGTATTGCTGTGTGATCACTGTGATATTGCAGTGACATTCCTTATATTCCATATATATTACAGTATCATATATCATCCTATACATCCCCATGCACCACTCCTTATTTATTCTTTATTAAATCAATACAGCCAGTTCCCCACATTCCAGAAATGTGTTGGCTTGTGGCAAATTAAAAACAGTGTATGCTTCATTATCCCAGCTATTCTTTAGCTCTGATTTCTACAATCCACAATAAATAAAATAGAGTGCCTCGCACATTATTGTCAGAAGATGATTCTGGCAGGGCTTTTCCTCTTCTAGCTCTGCATTCCTCTAGGTCTTATGAGAATTGCTGGAATTCTCAGATGTTGTTAAACAATCAAAGAGTAAATACTCCATTACATCCTGATTTTTCTAAAATGGTTGTGGTTGCAGGGAGCAGCTTCTGTAAAGAGGGCTGATCCCAGCAGGCCTACAAATAGTGGTTACTGAATGGACACAAATTAAAGGCAGCCAAAAAAAAAAAAAAAAAAACCCAGAAAGAAAGCTTGGACCACAAGTGAATGAGATCAACACATGCAGATGCACAAGCTGAAGCGTGGATGAGCTTTGTGCATATTGATAGCCAAAGCGAAGGATGTGATTGCAGACTTCCAAATCACGGTATGCTGATTTCCTCCAGCCATGCTGGATCAATGAGTTGTGTATAAGAGGGACTTTAAATTGTTGTAGAGGTCAAGTGAGGCTGTGGCTGTCCCAGAAGAGGGCAGAGGTGCTCCTTCCAACCCACTGTGGTGCTACAGCAGTGCCAGCAGCATCATGCCCTTATCTGGCACCGATGGGAAGTGTGATATTCATCCCATTGCTTCTCCCTGTCCCAGTGTTGTAATAAATGACAGGCACTAAAAAAGAAAGAAAAGGCCCTGGTGAAAATCAAGAAGGTTGCTTAATGATGGATTTAAAAGCTAAGCAAGATACAGCAACAGCATTAGCGCACATGGGAAGGACTGGGTCCCCACAGAGCCCCTCTGCTCTGCTTTTCCCAATCACAGAAACATGTAAATGTTTGTGCACAGATAAACACCTTTACTCAGGCCTCCACATGCTGCTAGAAATCCAGTGCCTCCCCATGTGAGCAAAATAACGTGGGCTTTAGCTGGGAAAGTATTTGGGTTCCGAGCTTAGTGCCTAACTGTGTGGCTCTGTGCCATGATGAAAAAACAAGGTTAGATGACAGATCCTTAATGAAGATTTCTTAAAAGCAGCCCCGCTTGTAGGGATGTTATTGAGGGATTTATTCAGAGGTATTATTCAGAGATTTAAAATGTGTGGCCAAGGTGGCTCTATTTGTACTTATATATTTGTGATTGGTAGCATACAATAGAAATACAGGTGAAATACACTTATTTTTTAAAGGATTTTCGTGTAATCACTTTTAATTTAGTTGCAATCCAGTTAAGGAAACAAACAAAGAAAAAAATTGTTAAAGCTACTGATTCAAACATTATTCCTAGGCTTAAGGATCAGCATTTTACCTGACCATGAAAACAGTACCTGTCTCTTTCTTTGTTTAACAGTGAAAATGTTGAAAGCTGCCCACCAATTTTTACAGTTCAGTGGAGTTTTCAACCCAGCTGCAAGATTTAGTAGTGGTGGTTGTAAAAACAAAATTCTGCACAAGTGAGGTTTGTAGCATCTATTGCAGCAACAGAGGTTCAGAAGAAAAGATGTGTTGGGCAAATTATCTCTACTTCTCAATTTTTTCTTTTCCTTGCTTCCTATTTCTATAGGAAAACTTCAAACTGAGGCTATTTTCACAACCACCACAGCCAGGCTTTGTAACAAAGCAACTTTAGTTGTAATTTTTGGTTAAAAAATAATAATTCTCTCAGCAGGTGGAAGGGTCACCCAGAGCACGCCTTCCTTCAGAAACAAAACTTGTATTTTGCTCCCCAGCCATGACATGGAGGCTGGGAAAGGGCGGGAGACTGGACGTCCCTCTGCCTGGCCAGGTGTTTGCCCAAGCAGCAGGTGATTTCTCCACTTGTCTCATTCTCCCCTCTTCCTTTTCAAATACTGTTGCCTTCGGGAGGGCTGAGATGAAAGTTTTAATTAAAATCAACTCCCCCAGATGAAGTAAGGCCAGCCTGGGCTGCGAATATGCCAAGGGGACTGTCCTTTCATCTTCCAGCTGCCTTCCCCGCCTGGCTGTTTGTCCCTAGCAGGCCGTAAAGGTTGTTTGTCTTCAGTGCAAGACTTCAGCCCAAGAAACTTTGAAGTCTTCGCCCTGACTCAATGTCACCTACTGTTCCTGTCAGCACGGTGAGATAAACCTGATAGGCTCAAGGTGTCCGGTATAATTTCTTTATTGACACGTAGTCTTGTCTTCAAACACTCGTGTAAATGAGTAAGTGTGGAGATAGTAATGTGCCATTAATGGCCTGCCAGATAAGTGCCCTTGTTGATGTGCTGGCCTTCCCTTCCTAAGGCCCTAACAACCCCCACATCTTACAAATTAGCACCTCACCGAGATCAAAGATGTGGCTTTTCTTTCTTTTACCTACTGGCAGGGCTTAGCCACCCAGGCCCCCTGGCCTGCTCACGTCTCCTCCAGGTACAGAGCAAGTGATGAAACTGTGTCCCACATACCAGGTAGGATTTCTGCCATTACCTACACATCTTCTGTAAAAACACAGTAGTTCCCTCTTAAACATTAGCCCTCCTCCTCATATTTTAATCATGGATCATAGAACCATAGAATCCTTAGAGCTGGAGGGGACAGTTAAACATCATCTGGTCCAACCCCCTCCAATGAAGAGGGACATCCACAGCTCCACCAGGTTGCCCAGATCCCAGTCCAGCCTGACCATGAGTGTCTCCAAGGACGAGGCATCCACCACCTCTAGGCTACCTGTGCCAGTGCCTCACCACCCATATTGTTAAAAACTTCTTTCTTATATCCAGTCTAAATCTCCCCTCTTTTAGTTTGAAGCCATTTCCCCTTGTCCTACCACAACAGACCCTGCTAAAGAAACTGTTCCCTTCCTTCTTACAGCCTCTTCAGACACTGACAGGCCGCTCTTAGGTCTCCCCAGAGCCTTTTCTTCTCGAGGCTGCAGAGCCCCAGCTCTCTCAGCCTGCCCTCATAGGATAGGTGTTCCATCCCTTGGATCATTTTGGTGGCCCTCCTCTGGTTGCAGTCCAAAAGGTCCTTGTCTCTCCAGTAACGAGGACTCCATATCCAGACCCAGTGCTCCAGATGAGGTCTCATGGCGCAGAGCAGAGGGGCAGGATCACCTTCCTCACCATACTGACCATGCTTCTTTGGATGCAGACTGGAATATGGTTGGCTTTCTGGGCTGTGAGGGCACATGCTGGCTCATGTTCAGCTTGCCAGCCACCAGTACCCCCAAGTACTTTCATTTCCTAGAGAAGCTTGTGGTGAAAGCAGTAAAATACTCTCAAGGCTTATGATTACAAATGTACAACATGTAATTTAAAAGATACTTGATACCAAAGTGCTACTATCCTGACTGAACAGATTTTGCTTGACCTCCATAAACAAATTTGAAACATGCAACACACTCATATACCAAAAGAAGATGAGACACTTTTCATCAAAAGACTGTTTTAATTTTTCCTTGTCATGTCATGGAGCATCATGCATCTACATGAGCAATAGCTGTGGCTAGAAACAACCTTATATATAACATCTTTAGCATATGTATAAAGTGTGCAGTAAAAGTGAAAGCTGGCATGAGCTGGATCAACCGTGCTGCAGTTTTCAGTGTTTAAAAGTTATGCATAGTACACAATGTGCTTTACATAGAGGTGCATTTCATTAAAAAAGCATCAGACTTTTTAAAACAACAAAAAAATAGGATATTAAGATGAAGACGTAAAGGAGGTGGATCAGGTATTCAGGCCCAGGAGAACTATCTTTGCAGGCAGCTACATCTGGTCACCTGGAGAGGAGTAGATCAAGATTCATGTAATGCAGTCAGTAGAAAAAATTTAAAAGACAGCTATAGATAAGGCTCAGAGACATAAATCTCTCTTTTCAGGCAGGGTTCATATCATTTAGGAGGTCTTGAACTAGTCACTGCTGGCTTTTGACCTAACACCTTTCTGAAAAACAATCTAAGAAAAGGTCCTTTTTTCCCAAAGGCTCCCTCCCTCTCCTTGTGCAATATCTCAGAGATTGAAGCATCTGTTTAGGATGTGGGAGATGCACAAGCCTTGCCTGGAGGGGTTTTGACCTAATTGTCAGCATCAGGTGAGCATCCAACCAGCCCAGTGGCACAGGAGCTGGAGGGGAGGGAGGAGAGGAGGTCTCTCCCATGGTCACCCAAACCCATCTCACAGCTAGGATAAATCAAAGGCTTGGCAGAATTAAAAAACAAACAAACAAACAAACAAAAACCCTTTAAAACTGAAGGGAAACAGAAGAGACATGTATTGAGCACCTATGTCAAACTTTCAGAGTTACCTTCCTTTTACCACATGGAGCTAAAAGAAATAAGTAAGAGAAATAATGTCCTTAGGAAACCAAACTGTACTTTCATTCTGTTTTGTAGAGAGCATATTTCTGTTAGACTGAGATAAACCCTGAGGGTGCATTTGTTGCATGGCAGTGAAAGCACCATGATGGCAGCAGTGAACAATAAACTTCACTGACTGTTGTGTTATTAAGGTACCATAGCTAAAATAAGACTGGAAAAAAAAAAAAAAAGAGGGGAGACTGGAATATTTTTTATGAGTTCCTCTTTTATGCTGTTAAGTATCTTCTACACAAGAAAGATCTACCAGAGAGGTTCCCAGGACAAGTGAAGAGTGGTTACTGTACTCAGAAGGTAAAACTTTGTCATCTGATTCCCTGAACTATGGGAAGGTAGGAAAGGAGTTAATTAGAAAGCAAATGCACATTCAACAAACATTGCCCAGAAAAACGATGCTAGGTTTCATATGGTTGTTGTGGCTTGAGAATGCAACTCCTTTAGACGCAGAGGATACATTATACATTGCCTTCTCCTGCTCTGCCAGTAACTAATGTCCTGGACCTGCAGCAGCATTAGCAGTTATGAAAGTACATGAAATAATTGCCATTAGTGAAAAAAATTCTATTTTAGCAGTATTTTAAGTAATTCCTTCCACAATAATAGGGCCTGGACTTGACCTACTTTGTTATGTGGAAGCACATGTGTTTATGTTTGCATTTGTGCAAGCATGACAAGTAATTCGCATTTGTTGCATTGAGAAACTGCAGATTTTTACCTCTCCATCGTGAGAGAACTGGTTTTTCATTAGTTCAGCAGGAATGGAAGGGTGGCCAGGTGGTATCTTTGGAGTAAAAAAGTAATATATATTGGCCCATTTCCAACACACCATACTTCTTGTACAGCCTGTCCAGTGGATATCCTGGCTCCCTTTTGTTCAGAAAGATGGATAGCGGCTGAAGGATTGGCTTGGAGGAGATTATGTTTGTTATTTAGCTTTTGAGGAGATGGGCCTTCATAACTGAGGGCCTCCTATGCCTATGGCTCCTGGAGGTCCGTGGTAAGCCACAGTGTCCTCTGAGCCCTCAGACATGATGGCGGGCTCTGGATCTACTAGGACCCATTGCCTCAAACTGGAATTTTGTGCACAAAGTGAGCTTTTGCATGTTGTATCCATAGGAGTACCCATGAAGGTTGAAGCTTAGACACTAGGTACGGTATTTATTCAGCTAAATGTTGTTTGAGGTGCTGTGGGAGTACATGGAACATCTCCAACTCCTGTTTCTCAAGGCATATGTCTCCTGTGGGTCTTGCATCATGTCTGCTTGTCCTCTTAGGCTGGAAGTGAAAATAAGTGTTCACAAGGGGCTCTCGAGCTATCTGATGTCAGGCTGCAGCTAACAGCAGGTGGAAGAGCAGATGTGAGATCTCCTTGCTCAGTCTCCTGCCTTTCCTTTTGAAGTGGGAGATTAATGGCCATATCAGATTGTTGACTTTACAAGGGCTGTAGTTGGGGCTAATGTCATAGTGGGATACTTCAAAAGTGTGTAGGGGGGGATACTCGTGTCTGACAAAAGCAGCTAATAAACAAAGATAAATTGAATGCACTTCTAGGTTATTAATGACTTTCCAGCTCGGTAATCTCTAGAAATAATAGGGGAATATTTTCTCAGTGTGTTATAGTTTTGCTTAGGTTAATGGCAGTTGAATTAACTAGCAGCTCAGGCGATGCATCAATGTAGGATTCACAGTAGCATCCTACAGGGACGGATTGAATGTTGTGTCTTGGGTTGTGGGAGAAGGAAATCTCAGCTGCGACCTACATCTTCTCCAGTACTTGGAGACACTTGGGAAAAATAATTGGAAGCACTCTGTCCAGCACTGTGTGGAAGATGAAGAGCTCTGTTTATCTGCCCCTGTTTGCCTAGTCTTTCTTCTTCATCTTCAAAGCACTTGACTGACATTATCCCATTAACATCTCGGTAAGAAAGGTAAGCAACAGGCAGTGGGGACAGGCCTCAGTGCTGCTGACATCTAGAAGCAATGTCAGGAACAAGCAGAAGGGTGCTTTCCACACAGCCTTTCTCCAGGTTAATGAGGTGGCATGGGAAAAGGGAGCAAAATGAATTTTAGGGAGAATGGTTGACCTTGTCAATCTCTGTGATGGCAAAGTAGGCTTGGATGTTTCCACTCAGCGTATAGAACCTAAGGGATGTTAGAGCAGCACACAGCCATCCCCAGGTCCCAGTTTCTCCACCTTGGTCCCCCTGGATGACCCCTCTGTCTGCAAGCGTACAGCCTCCCCTCTGCCCTCCAAGGCAAAGCTCCACCCTCATTCCCTAGATGGGGCTCCCCTCTGCTGGCTTTCCCCATATCCCTCAAAAAAAAGGATGAGAAAAGTTCAGTGCTCCTCAAGTCCTGCTCCTGGTGTGACAGATGTTTGAAAAGTCAGGACTTTTCCCCATTTTATAAAAAGTTTTTCCTCTTTACTCATGGCTGCCCAGTGGAAGTTGAGTCAAAGTGTGGTCAGAGCCACTGAGGTTTGTTTTTCTATCACTTTTCTCAACTGTTCAAATCCTGTAATTTCTGCATGTGATTCAGCTGATGGCTGTCTGTCTTTCCCTGCTCTACACAGTAGATCAACTATAGATGATGGTTCTGTAAGGAAGAATTTGTCATTTTTTCCCCTCTTTTTCTGTTTTCCTTCCAGCCCCAAATCACTGAGAAAGCACTTACCAGCCTGGGATGGGTAGCAGGAGGTGGTGAAAGCAATACGTTTTTAAAAGAGGTAAAATTATGGAAATAGTTGGAGGAAGGGATAGGATGGCAATCCCTGCATCTCTCTCTGCCTTGCAAAGTTTTACTCTCAGTGATTTCCCATCTGCAGCAAGAAAATGGATGTGGATGACATCTGGTGTCTCACATCAAATTAAAAACTTTATAATTAGAAGAAAATAAAATCCCCTGTGCTTTGGTCCCCAAGGGTGCTTGGTCCTGCAATGGGCAAGGGGGAACAAAATGTGTCCAGTTTTCTGCACCCTAGCATTTCAGTGCCGGCCTGAGAGCCATCAGCTGCCTGCTGAGCTGGGCTGCCACTCAGCCTCCTACCTTCCTGCCGCCCGCTGTGGCAGGGCACACAGCATGAGCATGATGATTTATGGGCTTGCTGCCGTGCACAAAGACGGGCGGCGGAAATCGGAGCACTCCCACCGCCTCGCTTTCAAGGCTGCCGGGGCTGAGCTGCTGCACAGATGAGGACAAGGCACTGGGAATGGTGTTTACTGTGTGTTTTTTAGTTTAGAAAAAAAAAAATTGTGTGTTGGTATTTTACTGCTGTTATCTGTAGCTTTTTATGTAGAGAGGCTGCTTCCTTTCGGCAATGGGAGCGATGCATCCCATAGGATTCCCCATGTCCCTGCTGCCCACCATTCGATCTAGGTCAGCCCTCATCCTCCTCCACCTGCTTTGTTCCCATTGGGTTTTCCTCCACTGCCTCTGCATGGCTGGGTCTGTGCCTTCTGCAGCTGAACAAAGGTTGCAGTTCCCCATATGACAAGGATGAGAGCTGAGTTTACCCTGCCATATTTTGGTCTAGGTTTCAAGATTTTCCCTTGATGCCCTAAGTCTCCTTAACTTCCAGCATTTAACAAAAGTTTGAGAAATGTAGTGTTCCCCACACGTACCTTGCAGTTGATTTACTTTCGAGACAGCATTAATTGTCCACTAGCATACCGCTAATACAAACAAGCCTGCTTTCTTTTTTTTTTTATTTTACTACCAAAATTTTGCTTGGGCAAAGGATCCTCATGCTGGTTCTCTGATTTTTTCTCCTTTTTGCAGATTCTTCGGTGCTTACTTGCATCACTTGCACAGCAAGTGTATGCTCAGCCTGGATCTCTCTGCGCTGCACGTGCAAAGTCTGATCCACACAAAAGGGGATTCCGGTTACGTTGTTACATGTTCTGGCAGAATTGTTGATTTGTGATATTGATCTTGATAAAGAAAGATTAAATATTTATTTCACATCCTTTTTCTTTTATGCATTAAATAAGCACCCTGATGAAAGCATCCATGGTTTATAGAACCCCCCCAAGGGTATATTCTGGTTGGATATTCAGAAAAATTTCTTCTCCGAAAGAGTGGTCAGGTCCTGGAAGGAGCTACCCAGGGAGGTGGTGGAGTCACCATCCCTGGAGGTGTTCAAGAAACATTTAGATGTTGCACTACGGGACATGGTTTTGTGGGGAAATATTGGTGGTAAGCAGATGGTTGGACTTGGATGATCTTGGAGGTCTTTTCCAGCCTCGGTGATTCTATGATTCTTATTAAAGAGAATGCAATGTTACCTTTTTTAGGTAAGCAGGCAAGTGGAGGGTTTTTTAATTTTGTGTGGCTATCCCATATCCTTACCACAATTCTAAAATCTCTTTTGAAAAAAAAAATTATCTAAAGGGGAAAGTATAGTCCTTTTTCTTAAGGCTGGGAAAGTCAGTAGGATGGTAGTTACTGTGACATTAACGTGTGTGTATGTAATGAAAGCATAAATATATATCTAAATGTGGATTACATGTTGACATGTTTAAACTACCATCACATGTTTAATTTTTCACTTAGGATTGAATGAGGGGGGGGAACAACAAGTTTCCCTGAAATTGAATGAAAAATAACACTTCAAAGTGTCTGACTGTATTGAGACAGGAAATACTGCAACAGGAGTTCTTGCACTGGTTCATCACGGTGTTGGATAGAGTTAAAGGAAAAGTTTGCACGAGCCTTCCACAGCAAATCAAAATGCTTCAGTGAAACCAAACAGCTTTGAAGGGACCACCTACCCTAAACATTATTCTGAAAGACTAAATTCTTAGCACAAGCATCCAAAGAGTAAATGATAAACAGATGAGGACACAAACTGAAATTTTGCAGAGTAGTAACTAACTTTCTGCATGTGTCAAAGAAATACGCCTCTTAAAAGGGTAGCAGAGATGTTATTAACAGCATCACTTTATTTACATACACAGCACCAAGTATGATGTACCTAATCCAGTGCATGAAGGGCTGATGCCTCAGCTGCCAAGATACGGTTTCACTGACAGCAGTATAACTTATTCTTGCTGAGCACAGGTGTATGCCTCCATTACAGCAATTAGCTTCAACTGAGCTTTTTAATCTTTAGATGTTCTAACACATCTAGATACTATAGAGTATTTCCAGAAGCATACAGCATATATTAATGAATGCAGGGGCTGTAATGCAAACTCTGGCATTTAAGAAACATGGATTAGTATTTTTGTTCCCTTCTGTGATGCTGGCCATCACTTTTGGACCTCTGAAGTGTTCACCAGCAACTGTCATCCATTGAAGACACCTGTTCTGCTGTGCATTTGCATTAGTTTCCAAATGAATGCTCTAATTTTGTCACTGTTTCATAAATTGTATGAGTTTGACAACTCATACAGCATTTCTCGTGCATCACCTTGCTTTATCGCCACTGTCTGTTTGAAGTCAAATTTAAGGAGGAAATGAGAGTATGGCTTTGAAAGGGCCAACAAAATTCACTTGAACACAATAGTCACTTCAATATATCAAGAGTTGTGTGTGCAGAGGATGTTTGTTACAGCAAAGAAAGAAAGAAAGAAAGAAAGAAAGAAAGAGAAAGAAAGAAAAGAAAGAAAATAAACATATTTATTGGCTGAAAAAATCCTGTTACTGTAAAAATCTCACGGTGTTCTGAAAAAAAAACACAACTGAAACATGAGGGAAGTGATGTCCCAGGCCAAGTGAAATACACCCACAGGGCTCATTTGTAATAAATAAACAAGCAAATAAAAGGCTCTAATGAACAAACTGTTTGCCTTTCTCAAGAAGCTGTGGATGGAGCTCTGAGCTCCCAAGTGCTGGATCCCAGCATCTTCTGGCAGTCACAGGACTCCTGATGAATCATCCCCAACATTTACAAACATAGTTTAACATAATTAAAAGTCTGAAGGCTTGCCTTCCCCTGCTTTTCTGTTCTTGCTTTCTCCTCCAATGAGCCATCATGTGAGATGCAGAAATTCACAAGAAACTGCTCATATTCAGCACAATCATTGCTAAAACCATTTATTTTTCATTGGCAAGCCACATCAATGTCTGCAAGCCATGCTACTCACTGTAAAAACAATAACTGTGCCCGTCAAAGTTTTCTAATCGCTGATAGATGCCATATCTCTCCACGAAATCACTCTGTGCCATTTTGGGTTATTTGTTAATGATGATAGAAATTGTTAAAACAGTTTGCAATGACTGTTCTGCTTGTCTGGATATAGCTGTGTTTGCAGTCCCTATGCTTGCCTCACCTGTCACTGGCTGCTTTTTAAAGTCTTGAAATAAGAAGTGTTAAGCTGCTACAGCTGAAATAAAAGTTCTTGATCTGAACTCTTTTGACTCTGAAAGTGTCACATCCCAACCTGCCTGGTTAGATGTCTCTTAAATGATGGAAATGAGATTGCTAACTGTCACCTTCTGGAGATACCACCACAGTCAGGCAAAACTGGGCATCTCATAGAGAATGAGACATCCTAACCATAATTACATTTTTTGACTGATCGGAGGATTTAGCATCTTCTTGGTCCTAGAATTAAATTTTCATTTCCAAGGGAGGGAGTCCTTTGCTGTACCCCCTTCAGTATTTTAACACCAGTGAACCCAGAATTTCGAGATGGGAATTTGATAAAAGCCCCAGGACACTTGGTATGCCCTCTCCCAGTTAGCACCTTCTTTAACTACCACACTTCAATATCATTTTCTTTAAAACACTTTTCCTCTATCCATAATTTGGAAAGTGCACAAAGCTCTCTGGTCCATAGCCCTCCTCTGTGGGTCCCAAATTGCAGATGGCCTCTCTTCAGGAAGATTCAGCTGTCCCATGTAATGGTGCTCCACAGGAGGCCCATGAGGGTGTGTCCAAATCCTATGAAGCCAAGAGGAGAGGTCTTTTCACTTTGAGGTGAACTCTGGCTGCTAGTGGTAGCTCAAGAGGTTGTACTCAATTTGGGAATTTCATGGTCAAATTCCAACTGTTTCATTATGGGGAGCCCAAATCTCCCTGCTCATACCTCCAACCTCACCTACCAAAGAGCAAGGAGCAAGTTTTTGGGTGCTCCATGTTACTGGCCTTGACCAAAGATGACGGGGACAAGCTTGAAAGGGGGATGGTGTTTCAGTGTACTGTCCATACTGGGATCCCCTACAACAGGGTTTGCAAACAGCTACCTTTTGCTCCACAGATTTCAGCTTGTGCACATCCGTGAAAGGTTTAATGAAAGGATCCCAGGCAAATTCTGTTCATCTGCAGTCTCTCATTTCAATGCATCCCTAAGTATACTGTGTGCATCCTGGGGAACTGGTAACCTACCATCAAGGGCCTGATACTGTGAAATGTGGAGCAGTTCCTGGGAGGTGCAACTCCCTAGGAGCTCCCAAAAGTCTCTCAACACTTTGCAGCACCATGCACCAAATAAACAGGGAGAGTTATTCCAAGGTCTGCAAACCAAAGCAAGGATCTAACCCAAGCCAGCTCTTGCCCTGTGTTATTTGCATCTTTCTATGTTTAACTCCAGATCACAGCTTTTAGTAAATTGGCCTCAAAAATTATTTGAGCAGGTTAGAATTTGGCTGGCAGTTGGCAAACCTTGGGTAGTTATTTCCTGTTCCTGTTACTTAGCTGCTTTTACTCTTGTCAGAGTTAATGCAGTAGGCTTGTAGCAGCAGACATCCCTTCTCTTTAGGTTGGAAAATCCGTATGGGAGCAAGGATGATGGTCCTGCTCTGTGAACTGTGGCAACCAGCCCTGCTACTTGAAAATCCTGAGACAAGCTTGTGGTGATGGCCAGCAGCAGTATGTGGGCTCTCCAACTTCAGTTGATGGATTTGGGTACGAGGTCTGCAAGCACTCCTGCAAATAATCCATTAAAGCAGTAACCAGAACTTGTTTTCCAAGATTTTGTTCCTGAAAAATTACGTGTGCTCACCTACTCCTCTGGGCATTAATTGTTGTCCCATTGTGTATGATGTAATATATATATATATATTTCCTTTTTGCCAACAAACCTGATGACGCAGGGATTAGTTTCTGCAATGAAGCTGCAGCAGTGGTTGAGCCCTCTGCATGCTGCAGTGCCATAACACAGGAGTTGCATGGTGGCTGAGCACAGGGCATTCTGCTTTCTTTTCAAAATCAATAAAGTTAAAGGAAGAGCAGAGCCCACATGCAACAGCTGACCAAAAAGCACTTTAAAATGGCAGCCTCCCAGGGTGTCGACCACACAGGAGTGCTGCTTGACAAAAAAAAGCATCCTTTAGCTGATCATCAAGCCATCCTTAATCTAATCATCATTTCAGTTCTGTGCTCTAATTCACTTCAGTTCTTGTGGAGCATCATACTTCCTTTCAACACTTTCTTTCACCTTACTACTTCAAAACAAAAGAGACGTTATAAACATGGGTCTGAATATTTGTCTTTTCTCTTTGACAATTGTATTTAAACATCTGATGCAGCAAATTAAGAGGCATCAGGTGTTTAAATAAAAGACCTAAATATTAGAGAAATATAGTTTTTTATGTGGACAAAACACTGTCTCGAATCTCTTCATTACCCTCTGCTCTTTAAGCTGCCCTTCAGTTTTAACTGTATTAAACATGTTTATTCTCCCAAAGCTGTAGTTTTCATCTCACGGTAGCTTCATTACTACTTAATTTGTAAACAATTCAAGTGCAGCGAGACTCTTGCCTTTGCTTTCTATCAACACACAGCATAGCTACACTTTCAATGTAAGAACACAGTCAAAAAAAGCATAATTGTCATTGCTATCCTTCCCCATGTGTGAGCATTGGTAAGCAGACATCACTGGTGAGAAGTCAGATAATTGTAAGGCTGAGCAAAAATTGAAACCATTCAGGCTATCGTGGTTTCTGGGATGCTTCTTGTTTGAGTGAAACTTACATGAAGAAAGGTTGGCTGCTGAGGCATGGTTTTGGGCAAGAAGGACTGAGTTTAATTTGATCCTAAGCAGACCAAACCTGGGCTATTTGTGTGCTTTCTTCATGAGTACAGCAGTGCAAATTCTTTCTTAGGCATCCCCTGGGGTGCAGCACTGGGGGAAGACACAAAGAATTTACCTTCTAACCACTTATAAAGTATACACGGTAATGCACATGCTACTTTTTCTTGCAGATTGTAGTTTTTTTTCCCTCTAATTTTTCATGATTTGCACCAGTTAAACAAATGATCAGGTGCTGGTCATCATGGGACCACAGTAGATAGATTTTCTTCGGGTGCTGAGTTGGAGGAAAAAGCGGCTTAGAAATAATGGCAGGAAAGGACTCTCCTAAATCTTGGGGAAAAAGGAGCTACGCCGTGGTTGTAGGGAGACATGAAGGCTACTGTACTCTTTGTGGGTGCATGGGCAGCTCTACAGGTTTTTTTCTGGTGTACCATTGAAATCCATCCTTCTCCCTCTACAACTTTGAAAGAGCTTGGTCTTTCAAGGGCTGAACTGGCCTCAAAACTTGGCTAATCTGGGATCTGGACAGTGGCATGGGTTTGCTGTTCTGCCAGAAATTGAGCCCTGTTGGCATCCTCTCATTTTGCACCCTGCTTAACGTTCTTTGAGGAATAACAGGTGATGCCAGCACCTGCCAAAGACTCCCATGATGAGTGGTGTTTGTGTATATCATCAGCTGAAACATGGCATGAGTTTTGCTGGGCACAAAGCCCTCTCACTTCCTGGTTCACAGCAAACAACATACCAAGCTCTGCTGTTTAACTCAGCCTGGGATGAGTCATAAAGAAGAATTAAATACAAATAAAAAATGAAGGGAATTAAGATGATAGACGCTTTGCTTTTGCCACCTGAAAAGAAAATAGATTTGGAGCAGAAAAGAAGATGCTCTTGGGATGCCTCCAACAAGCACTCTTGCAGTACTGCAGCACGAGCTGATCTGGAACCAAATCTAACTTTAAATAGATTAGAGAAACTTTAAAAAGTTGAAGAGAGTGTAAATAGCTGTGTCACCTATGACTGAGGGAGTAGCTGCAGAAAAGCTCTAGGCTGAAGGTAAGCAGTGTACAAACATGCGAGTTCCTCAACATGCAACACATACGACTTTTTTGGGGTCATTTCACTTTAAAAGAAAATTTGTTTTGGGTCCCTGTTTTGCTTGACTGTCAATCCTTTAAACACAACAGGGTTGGTTCCTAGTTGGGGAATAACCACAAGCCAATTAGAAGTTAAATTGTTGAGCAGTATGCATCTAATTGATGTCTCTACTTTCTGCCTTCTATTTTTAGCCTTTGGACGAAGCTCCAGCTCCACAGAGGGTATAATTATGTTTATTTAAGAGCAACATGTACCTCAGTGAGAAAAATAAAATCCAGCAGGCAGAGCTGTTTTTTACCAAATATACATGGGTGGGTGGTACACTTCAGGTCTAGACTGCTCTTTCTCTCATGTACTCATCTCACATTGGGCACGTGTCCTTTTGCTTCAACACTATGCCCACAATAGGTGTGCATACGTGTTTTGATGCAAAGTGTACCTTCTCAATTCTTTTATTATCATTTATTGTCATCTATTATCAGCATTTCATTGAATCATCGAATCAGAATGTCTTTGGTTGGAGGAGACCTTAAAGATCATTTAGTTCCAACCATGCTACCATGGGTAGGATTGGCAACCACTAGATCAGGCTGCCCAGGGCCCAGTCCAGCCTGGCTTTTAATGCCTCCAGGGATGGGGCATCCACAAGCTCTCTGGGCAGCCTGTGCCAGTGCCTAAAAACTCTGAGTAAAAAATTCATTCCTAACATCTAACCTAAATCTCCCCTCTTCTAGTTTAAAGCCTTTTCCCCTTGTTCTATCACTATCAGACCATGTAAAAAGTCAGTCCCACTCCTCCTTGTAAGCTCCCTTCAAGTATTGGAAGGCTACAACAAAATCTTCTCAGAGCCTTGTCTTCCCCAGGCTAAACAAGCCCAACTCCCTCAGCCTATCTTCATAGGAATGGTGCTCCAGCACTTTGATCATCTTCATGGCCCTCCTCTGGACCCATGCCAACAGCTCCACACCCTTCTTGTACTGGGGGCCCCATGCTTAGACACAATACTCCAGATGGGGCCTCACGTGGGCAGAGTAGAAGGGGACAATCCCATCCCTCCCTCTTCTGCCACCCCTCTGTTGATGCAGCCCAGAATACCATTGGCCTTCCAGGCTGCAAGAGCACACTGTCCTCAGCAAGGCTACTCTCAATGGGTTCTTCTCCCAGTCGGTACTCATACATGGATTGCTTTGTCCCAAGTGCAACACCTTGCACTTGGCCTTGTTAAACCTCGTTAGATTCTCATGTGCCCACTTTTCAAGCGTGTCTAGTTCCTCTGGATGGTGTCTTCCCCTTTTATTGTATCAACTGCACCACTCAGTTTGGTGTCATCAGTAAACTTGCTGAGGGTACGCTCAGTCCCACTGTCTACGTTGCTGATTAAGACATTGAAAAGCACCAGTCCCAAGACGGTCCCTAGGGGATGCCACTTGTCACCAGCCTCCACTTGGACATAGAGCATTTGACAGCAATCTTCTGGCTATGACCATCCAACCAATTCTTCATCCAAAGAATAGTCCAGCTTTCAAATCCATATCTCTCCAATACAGAGATAAGAATGTGGCATGGGACAAATCCAAGTAGGTGACATCAGCTGCCCTTCCTTTCCCTACCAGTGCCATCACTCCATCATAGAAGGCCACTAGATTGCCTTGGTGAAGCCATGCTGACTGTCTCATATCATTTTACATCTCACATATGCCTTAATATTTCTTCAAGAAGGATCTGCTCCACGATCTTTCCAGGCACAGACATGGGGCTCGCTGGCCTGTAGTTCCCCAGTTCCTCCTTTCTCCCTTTCTTAAAAATGGGAGTGATGTTTCCCTTTTTCCAGTTATCAGGAACTTCATCTGACAGCCACGACTTTTCAAATATGATAGAGAACATCTTGGCAACCACATTAGCAATTTCCTTCAGAACCCTGGGATGCATGTCATGGGGCCCATAGGCTTTTACACATTCAGTCTCATGAGGTGGTCTTGGATTTGCTCTTCTCTTACTGTGGGAGGGATTTTGCTCCCCCGACCCCTGCTTAGAAGCACAGGGATATGTGAGGCATGAGAAGCCTGACTGACCATGAAGATTGAGGCAAAGAACTCACTGAGTAGTACCTCAGCCTTCTCCATGCTTGAGGAGGCCAGCTCTCCCTTTTCATTTATCAGAGGGGTACACTCTCTTCTGCCCTTCTCTTCTGCCCAATGTAGCTAAAGAATCCTTTCTTGTTGTTTTTCACATCTCTTGCCAAGTTCAATTCCATCCGCGCCTGGACTTCCCTGACTCTATCCCTGCACATCCAGACAGCATCCCTATATTCTTCTCAGGTCCCTCATCCTTACTTCCACTGTGTATATTTTTCCCTTTTTTCCCTCAGCCTGACCAGCAGGTCCTTGCTCAGCCATATTGGTTTCCTGCCTCATCTGCCTGGTTTCTTATTCTGCAGGATGGAGAGCTCTTGCACTCTCAGAAAGGCATCCTTAAAATGCTGTCAGCTCTGTTCTGTTCCTTTGTCCCTAAGGATAGCTTCCCAGGAGATCTCATCCACAATTCCTCAAACAGCATCAAGTTCACTCTCCTAAAGTTCAGAGTCCTCACTTCACTCTTTGCCAGGCCCACATTCCTCAAGATTGTGAATTTGACCTTGGAATGCTCACTGCAGCTAAGTCTGCCTCAGTCTGTCCAATATTTGAACCAGAAAGGTGTCATCAATGGACTCCAGGAGGCTCCTGGACTGCTTGCAAGTTGCTGTGTTGTTTTCCCAGCAGATATCTGGGTGGTTGAAATCCCTCATCAGGATAAGAGCCTGAGAGTGTGATGCCTTTTGCAGCTGAAGCAAGAGTATTTCATCCACAGGCTCCCCCTGATCAGGCGGCCTGTAATAGACCCCAACTTCCAGATGCCCTTTATTGATTCGGTCCCTAATTTTCACCCACAAGCTCTCAACCTGTTCACGACTGTTTCTCAGAAGCAGCTCTTCACAGTTATCCACTTCTTAATATAGGGGACAATTCCTTCACCTCTCTTAACTTGTCTATCCCTTCTAAGCAGCTTCCAGACCTCAATCATGGTATTCCAGTTGAGTCTTCTCATCATGTTTCCATGATGGCAATAAGATCATAGTTTTCCAGTTGCACCGCAGTTTCCAACCCCTCTTGCTTATTTTCCATGCTGAACGCATTGGTACAGAGGAACACAGATGGCCTTTCAGCTGCATTACCTTTTTGGAGGAGCCCTCCCAAAAACCTCTGTGAAAAAGCAGGTTTTCCCTCTGCTGCTTCCTGAAGTAACAGTGTTCCCTGACTCTTTTCTGTTCTTCAGCTGTACGCTCCCTTTCTCCATCAAATCTAGTTTAAAGCCCTGGTGATGAGTCCTGCCAACTTTCTGTCCAGTATATTCTCGTCCCTCCTGGTGAAAGTTTGTCCTAAACTGTAGAAGCCAAAGCCCTGGGCACGACACCATCCATGTAGCCATTAATTCAACTGGTCTGTTCTCCTTCTTCTGCCCAGATCCCAGTCCCCAACTGGGATGACTGAGGAGATCATTACCTGCACTCCCAATCCCTTCAGCATATTCCCAAGTGTCCTAAAGTCTTTTCTGATATTTTTTAATTTTCCAGCCACAGCCTTGTGCAACCCTGCTCGAAAGACCAGGAGTGGATAGTAGTCCTCTGGCCTTGTCATACCCAGTGTCCTCTTCCTGATATCCAAAATGCAGGCTCCAGGCAGGCAACAAACCTCTCTAGAGAGGTTATCACGATGGCAGATGGGCACCTCAGGGCCCCTCAGCGCAGACTCTCCAATTACTAAGATCCTTCGCCATTTTTTAGTGGCACCTGTTGTGACTTTGGTTCTCAGTTGGACCTTCTTAACGTGGTTGCCTTTTTGTGATTCTGAACCATTCACCACACCTGCTTCTCCTTCCATCCCCAGAGCTTCATTTCTGTTGGCTAGGGGAACTTCAGGGGCAAGCAGGGGGCTTCTTCTTCTGCCCAGAACAGAGATGAATTTCCATCCTGCCTCATCCTGCCTGTTTGCCCTCTGTCTGGCGGAAGCCTTCTTACATCTTCTCCCTGCTAGGACTTAAGACAGGGCTGTTGGTCTGCCTGTGCCACTGCATAATACTCTATCTCTGTCTGCTGGATAAATCTCAGCCTGGTGACTTCCTCTCACAACCTGGTCAGCTGCTCAAAAAGATAGTCAAAATGGGTGCACCTGCACCCATGACACCCCCCACTTCCCTCAGGAGAGGGAAGCTCTGGAAACGGGATGAGGCAGCTATTTCTCTAGCCTGCCCATATGACAGCAACTGATCATGACCTCATTGGCCTGTTGCCTTAAAACACCCCAAGTAAACAAAATGATAACTTAGCAAAATATAGTCTTATTCTTGTTTTTAGTAATGTCTGATTTTTCCTATTCATCCCAATTTTATATGTGTCTGTTGAATAGCACATGTTGTGCCAAGCCCTACACACTCACACTGCCTCTTTTCAGGACTTTTGCATACATTCCTCTTTCTCAACACAGAAAGATTTGCGTTTGTCTCAGTGAAAAAATAATAAATTTTATTAAAAAAATTCCACATTGACTTTTGCCATCTCAATGGCTCTGCAAAAAACAGGGCTAAACAAAATCCAGCAGCCCACATTTGATAATACAAGTCTGAGAACTTCATCCTAAAGAAGAAGCACATGCCCTTGGTGCTTATCTTGTCTGACAGCTTTTGGTGTTAAATCCTCAGATTAGTTGATTCAGATGTAGGTCAAAGTGATGCTAGCAAGGAGAAAATAAAACTGAAATATATGCAAACCAATGTTTTTATATTTAAGGTATAATAGAAATAAAAGAAATAAAAAATTGTGATCATTGAGTTACCCACATTTTCCTACATAGTGCACTTAACTCTATGA
Organism: Numida meleagris; assembly: GCF_002078875.1. Taxonomy (NCBI): domain Eukaryota; kingdom Metazoa; phylum Chordata; class Aves; order Galliformes; family Numididae; genus Numida; species Numida meleagris. Next base: position 913,887 of record NW_018362987.1, read on the forward strand.
TGAGAAGGTGCTGGTATTTAATGACAGGGTAGGTATTTAACAATAATGGACTATGCAGTAGTAAGAAGTTGTGACAACAAAGGAAACCCCAGCTTTGAAAGCATCTTGCTTTACTATTTACATTACTTAAACAACGTTCTTTAAATCCACAGGCAATGTTTTCCCACAGCTTAAGACAGACTCAGATCTAAATGCAGGTCGAGACATCTAAATAATAAGAGTTTGGCTTCCTAGGCCGTAGCATTTCTGGCAGAGTGAAAAATGACATAAACACAGAAGCTGAAGAAGGCCATCAGAAACACTACCGTGGGTCCAGCTCCACTGCCAGTGCAAGTTTAAATACTTAATGAACCTGGTTCCCCTGGTCTAAAGGCAGTGCTTGGGTTACCCAGACATATACACATCTACGTAGCAGGTGGGGAGCATCTTTAGCCTGTAGGATGCACCACTGCCATAGGACTTGCCGATGAGACCCTGTGTGAAGTTACAAAATTCCTGGGGCAGAATGTGGGCTTTTCCCAAATACAGAACTAAAGTGTAATGACTTTGATCTGTTGAACAGAGGAAAAAAGAAACACATAGACATGAGGGCTGCAGCTAATACTTGGGGCTGTTCAATAGGCACTAGACAGCTTTAAAGTATTCACCACTGGCTTCCTGACATTTCTTTTATGAACTCTAATAACAAAAGGTCAAATAAGAACCTAGAGGGCAGCAAGCAACTCAGTATTCAGCACATCAGTAAACCTCTAATAAGCAGTGAAATATGGAAGATCTGCAAGAGAAGAAGTATCAGTCTTCTAACTAGCTGCTTGTTGCCACCCCTGGCATTTGTAAAACGCTGTGTTCCAGAGAAACCTCCTGTGCCAACAAGCATTATTAATCTATAAGAGACAAGTAAGTCCACAGAGGAAGGAACATGAGATTTTGCTGGGAAATAAAGAACCTGATAAAACTGTGTGCCATGATGCCACAACTTAAGTCAACCAGAAAAATTCTGATGGGCTTATAAAGGGATCTAAACAAGATTTACACCCAAAAGCTGGATTGAATGATATTTTTCAAGAACACGATACCTAAAAATATCTGTGAATGCATTTATAGCTCTGGAAACCCCTCATTTGAAGAAATTTTCAGTGCGCATGACTAGTATTTCAGTGCCCTGAGTTGCAGGAAGGATTTTTCTCTCCCCACCGATCACTCTGGCTTCCAGGAGCGTAAGGACAGAGCCTGGGAAATCCTAGTGTGAGTCCCCTAGGAGCCCACCCCTCCTCTCCTTACTGATGCCTCCATGCAGGGCATGAACTTGTGATGTTAACTGCTTCTGAGCTCCTGGGGGAATATGAAAATCCTAAAGTGAGAGTTAAAATGTCAGTAATTTGGGTTGCCAGGGCTTCCCTTCCATACTCTTGTTGCTTTTTTGTTATCAGACATAGAAGATTTATGGGTTAGGAGTGTTAATGTCCCTATCTGCCTCCAAGAAGCACCTCTCCAAGCAGGGACTGGAAGCTCTCCCCAGCCCACAGAGGGAAAAAATACTTTAATATTGCTCATAACAGAGCTTTGTCATGATAAAAAAAAAAAATGAATGTTAAAAGCTACATCTAGATGCAACGGTTTGCACAAGGGGTATGGGTTATACACTCAGGAGCCCTTGAGATTAAGCGATCCCCCTGGAGGGGGGAGGGATCTTCCCAGGCTCTTACCTCTGAATGCAGCCTGGGCATCCCTATATGCAAGATGCAAGTCTCCAAATAGGGGAAGGGCTCTGGGTTCGTTCGCTATTGTGGCCATCGCTCATCCCCAGTGCAAGCTGGGCCTTGGCCAGAAGGAACTGAATTTCTTGCATGAACATTTATGGCCAGGCATTCCTCTGGCTGGGGCAGCTGAGCCTCACGAACATGAGGCATCTGGGACAGCAGAGCCACAGGGAAGGGTCAGCAGGGGTCAAGACTTTGGGACTGCCTAAAGCTGGGTTGAAAACCTTGCACAGGGAAAAGACAGAGAAAAGAGCCTGGGCACCAGAACCAGAGAGTCCAGAACCCACCTGGCCATGACCATCTGACCTCTAACTGGGTTGTCACCTTGGAGGGCCTCCCATACCTCATGGAGTAAGCTAGAAAGCTACAGAGCAGCATGAGGAATCAATAGGAGATGGAGAATTAGTAGTAAGGCACAAGGTCAAAACAATACAGGAATGCCTGTCTGTGTTGCACCTCACATAATGCACCTCACATGTCCTCTGGATAAAAAATAACAAACAAACCAATATTCGAATGTATTCTGCTACATTTTGGCATGAGAAGGTTTTTCATTCTTTACTGAGGGACTTGAAACATGCCAAAGCCATTGTAATTCTCATGGAACCCCTGACCAGGGATATTAACTGAGAAGCGTGCAGTAGAATCAAATGTTTCCATTTTGTGTTTTTGAAAGCACATCCACCTGTTGGTACAGGCAGATAAAGTGCTCTGCTAGGAGCCCAACATCAGGCATGACAGACAAGGATGGATTTTTCTCTTTCTGAGGAGGAAATCAGGAAGGACGATCGATGGGTTTGAGGCTTGGCTTGCCAAGGGTCATGTTTCCAGTGCTGGAGCTCTTGTGCAACTGCTTACCCTTCTGAAAATCAGCATCTTGAAAGGAAGTTTAGTTAAAAATGGAAAAAGAAAAAAGAAAATAAGTAAGTAGACCAGCACTTCCCTGCGTGCCTGACACCCACGTGCTTGTAGCCCCCCTAAGAGCCAACAGGAGGGCACTGTGGAGCCAGTACCTAAACAAATTGAAAACGGGCAATAATATTTGCTCCCCTCATTATTTCAAAGGGGGAAAAGCCTCTCCCTGCCCAGCTTGGGACCAAAGGGACTCAGTCCCGCGAGCATCCCCCACTTCCAGTCCAGCCTTTCCTCCGGCTGTGCCTGTTTGCATGCCGATGCCTAATTACTCACCTCAATCAGCTGCTAACGGGTCCACTCCCTTCTCGGGCTCTGTCCAGAAGCGTCCCAAAGGCTCTGGCTTGTCCTGGTCCCATCCTCCGCTGTTAATTAGGAACACAGTTCAGGCACCGGAGGGTGGAAACTGCAAAAAAATAGTATTTAGTAAACAGTGATATGCATCACTTTGGACTAGCAGGGATGCAGCGTATTTGAAGAAACAAGTGGGAAAACAAACAAATACTCTAGGAGACATCACATCCATAGAGCATTCCACCAGGTCACTCTGTTCAGCGCTGTTGTATTTCATATTTATCAGTACCAGTAATTATATTTAACTTCTTAAATCACCTCTGATAACGCTTTCAGATGTATGACCAGGAGCTGTGGATAAACAAGGGGTGCTAAGCCTCCTCCCCACCTAAACCTGCCTATTGTGTCTCCTGTGCTCTGAGAACACGCTTTCGTCTTTTACTTTTCCCCAGTGAATCGTTTCACTGATGCTGTCCTCAGACACCGATGTCAGCGAGCCACAGGAGCTGAGCCTGAGAGCCAGGCGTGGGCAGCAGCAAATCCAAAGCACGGGGACAGCTGCAGCCTTTCTTTTCCACGTCTGATCAGCGTGCATTCAGCTTCCCATACTTTTTTTTTTTTTTTTTTTTTTTTAACGAGGTTGCAGGTGTGAGCTCTGGCCGTTCTGAGCCGCGGGGCCGCTGCGTGCAGCAGGGCCGTGGTGATGCCGTCTGCTCATCCCGCCCACCGCTGTCCAGCAGCCCGAGAAGCGCGGGGAGCGGCGCTGCTGGTGGACGTGGTGCCGCCGCCTGGCAGCTGAAGAGGCAGCCCAAGGGCGGCCGGGGCTCGGGAAGAGGAGGTGAAAAGTGAATGCGTGAGTGGGAAAGGTTTGATACATTGTGATGCTGACCCGAAGAGCTGTGCGCTTCCTATGCAGTGCACCGCCAGTACACGTTTTACTGCCATCAAATGTGTCAGAGCAGCACGGGGCTATGGAGCAGGATCTGTAGGGAGAAAAGTCCTTAACCCCAATTATACTATTTCAAATGTCGTAGGGACAAAATGCGTCGCCCCAGCACTAGAGCTGAGTGCATCTAAATACCATCCATGCCTCTGCACAGAGCCAGCTGCTGGCACTGCCCCGTTGCCAGTGAGTGGTACTGGGCACCATTGCAATTGCTGTGTTGTGGAACAATGCATTTTTTATAAAACAATAACTACTTTTAAAACGTACTGTAGTGCTCAAGCCTTTGAAGCATGACCTCATTTGCTGGGATGCTCCAAGCACTGGTTCAGGCTGCAGCACCAGGAAAATCCATGCCCTGCACTGTGAGTGCAGCACTGGGCACTGCCTCCCTGCACCCACTCCCTTGGGCTGGCGTTGGGCTGGGGCGGAACAGTGCCAACCTCAGCTACTCTCTGACAGTAGCTGCCCTTGGTGTGTGGGTACACTGCAGGGAGCATTGGGGCTCTGTCCTATTTGGGTAAATCAGCAGTCCCAGGCAGCCCCAGAGGTCTCTAAGCAGGAGTGGTAATGCCACAGGTGTTAGCACTGGAGGTCAGGTTGCAGTAAGTCACCAAAAGGATGCTTTGCTTCGGGAGCATACTTGCAGACAGGAGGCAGTGGCCCTAAGGCCCCCTCGCCCCCCATGTGCCATTCAGAGCTGGGGAAGGCAGCGTCATGCTTCGGGGTTGCACACAGAAGGCACAACGCCGCTCTTCTCAGCTGCTGCCAACGGGAGGATGGTGCGAAGAGCTTCCACCCGCACCTTTCCCTCCCTCCACACCACCTCAGAGGGAAGAACTCAGCGACGTACTGCCATGTGAAGCGAAAAATAGACTTTATTGTGCCCAGAGCGGCGTGACCGCACGGCTCAGGGCTGGGGCCGCTGAAGTCCCGCTCTGCGACCCCGCCGCATCTGTGGGGCATCGCCCCGGAGCGTGGCACCGCGCAGCGTGGGCTGCCCCTCACTTGAAGGGACGGCTGTGTCCATCAAGCAGAACTGGAAACCCAGCGCATTCCACGTCCCAGTCCTGGCTGGAAGAGCGCCCAGGCGGCTCGCTCAGAACGTCTGTACACTAAGTGCCACCTCCATATTCACAACACAGTAACGTACTGCAATCACTTGCTTAAGAGTAGTTCCCTCGAGAAACAACCTTCTGCTCCGGCTGTGCGCACAGCAGGGAGCTCCCATGAGCGGGACTAGAGTCCATCCCTCCGTTCGTCCGTCCATCCTCAGTCCGCCCCCCGGCGTCGCTCAGTGCCGCTGGCAAGTGTGCAGGCGAGAGGCGTCGGGGCCGCCGCGGTCGCGCTGTGGGCGGCACGCCATGCCCTCGGCACAGGGGCAACGCTGGAAGATCTCGAGGCCGTGGGCTCCTTTCCGGCGGTGCCGGGTGCACACCTGCCCCTCGCGCAGCACGGGTTTGCAGATCTTGGACCAGAAGTGGCGGGCACAGCACAGCCCCGCAGCGCAGTCCGACGAGCGCAGGCAGAAGTCGCCCTCCTCACCTGCGGGCGGGAGGTCAGCGCCGAGTTCCGACGGCTCCCGCGGCCGCGCCGCTCCCCGGTGCCGTGCTTACCTTTGGCGTCGGGCGGCCAGGCTGGCGCGGGCGTCCGTCGGGGCAGCGCCTCGGGGCCGGGCTCGTCCAGCTCGGGAGCGCCAGGTGGGGGCTCGGGGGGCGTGCAGAGCCCTGAGGGGTGGGGAGGGGGAGGCAGCGCCGTCAGCCCCGCGTCCCCCTCCGCCCCGCGCGCGCCCCCCGGCCCGGCCGCCCCTCACCGTTGCTGCAGGCCGTGCCCGGGCAGCACATGGCGTCGCGCAGGCAGCGCTTGCGGCGTCTCCGGCACGCGAGGCAGAGCGGGGGTCCGCCGCCGCGGGCCGCCCCTCCGCAAAATTCGTCGGGGCCGCAGTCCTCGTCCTCGGCGCAGGGGAAGGGCTGTGGGCGGGCAGAGGGTCAGCGCCGCTTCCCACCGCCCGGTAATCCCCGGCAGCCCCCGGGCCGCCCCGCTCCTACCTGTCGGGTGGCGGCCGGCGGCGCCTTGTTGCTGCCGTCGAAGGGCGGGGGGGCGGCGGCGGCGGGGGCGGCGCTGGCGGCCGCCCCCACCTTGATGGCGTTGGAGCTGAGGCCGCCGCCGGCCCCTGCCCGCCCCGCGCAGCTCAGGGCCGCCAGCAGCGCCAGCAGAGCCCGCATCGCCCGTCCGTCCCGACCCGTCCGCCCCGTCCCGTCCGTGCTTCGGCGATGCGCTCTGTGCCCCCGAGCAGCGCTACCTGCCTGCTGCCTCGTCTTTATACCCAGGAGGCTGCCGCCTGCGCCCGCCCTTCGGGAGGAGGGATGGGATTTCAAAGGGCCCCGGGGGGCTGTGCCGCTGTCCCCCCCCCGAGGGAGGGGATTTCGCAACGGCGGCGGCAGCTCCGCCGCGCTCCCTTCCTGGCGCCAGCGCAGACCCGCAGGAAGGGGCCACTCCGCACCCCCGGCCCCGCTGAGTTTGGGGGGGCTGGAAGAGAGCCCGCCCCGTCGGAGCCCCCCCGTGCATTCGGCTGACCTCGGCCGGGGGGGCCAAGCGGCGGCGGGGGCAGCGGGGCCGGGCCAGGCTCTGCCTTTGATGAGTGGAGATCAAAGGGGCGCGGCTCCCCCCGCCCCTCGCCCTCGGGGCCCCCCGACGGCGCGGCTGCGCCACTGCGCCCCCTGGCGGCCGCGGAGGAGAACAGCGGCGAGGAGAGCTCCGTCGGCCCTGCTCGCCCGTGGCGTCGTGCCACGTCATTTCTTTTTATTTTATTTTATTTTATTTTTAATGGAATGTCCTGGAAGAAAATGCAGCCCCAGCTTAAATTGTCAGCGATGCTAGGCTCATGGCGATGTTGCCTGAGCAGGCCGCGAGGGGATCAGGCCCATCACCATCACATCGCTGCTGCGCTCCAGCAGCATTGCCTCCCTTTGGGCCAGGACTTAGTGTCTGGTGCAGCTCCCAGCGGCCATCGCGCCCCATTGCCACACTTACGCCAAGCGACCCCAGTGCATTCTGCCCAGAAGGAGGGGACCAGCACCATCCCCTTGCAAAGTGTCAGCTTTTTGCCTTCCCCCCTCCCAACACTCACCCTATGGGACGGCAAGGACAGGGCCCCACTGGTGGCCGCCCAGAGCGGATCACAGCTGGCACCAAGTCTCTGTGCCCTGCCTACCCTGCACCTGCTCCTAATGGCAGCACGTAAAGCACCAGGTGTACTGTTCACCCCTGAAGAGCAAACGTGATGTAAAGATTCTTATTGCTCAGCGCGGTCATGGAGTAATGTGGGCTGGAGATGCCCACAATGTGCGATGCAAGACTGCCACCCACCCATCAGGGTGCCCATGGTCACTGCCTGTTGATCACAGCAGCAACTGCAGCTATCTGCAGGTGTCACACAACGCTTTGCTTGGTTATCTATCTCCTACTGCAGATTGCCACAAAGCAGGGTAGACTAACCCAGCTGAACAGCAGAACCACCCCCAAGCTGACTCCTGCCAAAGACAGATGTCAACGCGCTGCTCAAAAGTAATTATTTTTATTTCAACTCTATAAAGTATACAACAGGCACTCAGCAATTACAGCTGCAGGGAAAATACAGAGCAAAACAAAAGCGGTTAAGTTTATGAAGAAAGTTCTTAAATCTACACCAAAAGAGTGCAACTGGTCGATGACCGTTGAATGACAGACATTTTTCTGACAAACAAAAAACTCCTTTATGTAGAATCCATCATAATAAGAAAACCAGAGAAATAAGGACGCAAAAATAAAGGACCAGTGTCAGAACAGCGTGAATCAGATTCAGGACGAGGCAACTCCGAACGACATTTCCCTTTGGCCACTAATGCCAGGAACTGCCCAGGTCTCAGCACAGCACCTGCTGGGCCGGAGGCAGAAGTGAGGAGGCTCCGGGCAGCTCTGTGGTGGACTGCATTCCCAAGGGGGGTATTTGCTTTCATGGGGGCATTTGGTTCCATGTCAGAGAGGTGGCTTGGTGGCAGGTCGCATTCAGGTGCTCATCTTTTTTTTTTTTTTTCTGGGTGGGATATTGACTATGGGTTTATAAAAGACAGTGGGAACTGGACTGCACGATGGGCTGGAGCTGCACAGCATAGCGGAACAGGAATACCTGTGTACAGACTGAAAGGATGTCATATATTAATTTGACCTGCACATACATTTATACATTTCACAGAAATGACTCTGTATCTCATTAACAGATACACAGCTCTGGTACATTTAACAGAAATAAGAGAACAACTTCATCATTTCTGTAATTCATCAATATTATATATTAAAGGCTTATAAATTGTCAGCAGAAAGAACTGTAAAACGCAGCAAGCTAAGAAAGGACAACATTTTGAGGTGTGTTTGTCTTTGTCATGCAGCATAACACCAAATTTGTATTTTGTTATAGGATGCCATGGATTTAAGGCACTTGCAACAATGCCAGATAGCTATTGTGTTTTAAACCTATGGGACAATGAGTAACAGTACAGTCGACATAAAGTTTAATAATACTGACAATTATGACATTAATTCAAGTCTACTTGGATCTAAAAACATTACATTACAAATAAGAAAATGAAGTAGTAATGCCATGGAACTCTAAATAAAAAGTTGTATGTGTGCCACAAAATATCAACACGAAAATATCTATTTACAGAAATATTTGCTTGTGGTCCTGTTGTTAAATAAGAGTTTGCAATGAATAATGCAGTACTGTAAGAAGCTACAGATCATCTGTCTCTTATGACACCAACTGTAATACACTTGCTTTAAATACGGGAGCTGATATCCCCTTACGTAAATATGCTGTCATCCCATATATTAAAAAAGGAGACAAAGAAGAAAGGACAGTAAGTGGGAACACAGAGGCAATCAGTTGTTGTGAATATATATATATATTATGCAACTCAAATATATTACTTATAAATGAAGGCGTCTATAATATACATACGCTAAGTTTGTTGTTTAAAGGGTGCCGAGTAGAGGTGATGAAAGAAGTTGAGTGAGGTGTCCGATACCAAAATAAATCTATATTCGGTACAGTGCATGCCACACGATGCAGGTCTCGTGTGTGGCACAAGGAAAACAGGCAGGAAGAAAGAAAACAATGCATCAGCCCCTTGAGACCATTCTTCCCATACGGATTTGAGTTGCCCCAGGGCTGTAGTGCTCCTGGCCACCCTTTGCTTGAAGGCAACCAAGCCTCAGCTGCTAACTTACACACTGAGGCAACCTACTCCTCCTGTTCTGCCAACAAACGCACCAAATTTTCTCCTCCATGGCACCCACAGCATTGAGTGAAAATCTGGAGGAGGTGGAAAACCAACTCAGCTGTAGTGCAGCCGTCGTCCATCCACCCGTCTGCTCGGATGACGGGTGAGTATTTTAGCCCTAGTGTTCAGCGTTTGCTTTCAGTGTTTTCAACCCTTCTGATAAACATGGAAAAGCAAGCGCTAGTCCTGTACAAGCGATACCTGGTAGATGCAGTGACTGTCTTTTCCCTACTGTTTTCAAGGCAAACAAATCTTAACATGATGCTGCGTGGGATGAGCAAGCACAGGAATAACCTGACGTCAAAGTGCGGATGTTGTTGCCCTGCCCTTCTGCACAACTATGGAGAAAATTCAGCCAACGGACTGGGCCTGAAGGGGCCCATGACAAGCGAGGTCTCTAGGCTGCTGCAAGCAGCAGACATTGTGGGTGCTTGAAAAGAAGCGGAAGAAACATCTTTTTAACATGCCCTATTAAGTGGGTTGCTTTCATTAGGAACATGGAAAAGATTCAGCAGTGGATAAACAATTTTTTACTGTCAAAACATATATTTTCTGTGCACTGGTCAGCAAAAGTTGATCTTTTGACTTCCAGTGTATGTAACAGCTCTTGAGGTCAAATGGGGAAGCATTTGCTAATTTGGAGGTCCGTTAGAGAGACAGAAAGCTGATGTTTCTTGTTGGTACAGGGGGATATACTTCATGTCCCACGTATAATACAAGTAGGCATATAGGACAGGATTCCCTTGTTATGCCTGTATAAATCAGAAGAGACTTTACTAAAGCAAAGGAAAAGTAGTGGAAGCCAGGGGAAGATGTAGACCACCATCCTTTCCTCCATTCTTTTTTCGTACAAGCTGACTTGGCTTTGGCCATCCCCAAATGCAGTTGCTGGGGACATGGTGTGCCAGAGATAAGGCAAGCTGGTAAATCTCACACAAACACATGAAATATCAGCTTTCCATTTCATTCAACTGACTTTTCTGTGGAACTCCTTAGTTCAGTGAAACTTTTACATTTTTAGGGATAATTTAAAAACAGAGCCAGCAAACTGGCCCTCCATCACGTATTGTATCATCTTCATTGGCTTTGTAATTAACACGGAAGAGATGCAGACATGGAGATGTAAACTCATCTGTTCTAAGAGAACGATGGAGAACTATGCCTCTTGCTACATATTTCTGAAAGTGTTGCTGACTGAATCAGTATATTCACAGATGAGGGATGTACATAGCACCTATAAAATACATTATGGGTCTTACATTTCTCCTTTGGGTTCTAGAAACTTACAAGTTAAGCTTAGTTTTATGCCTAATAGCTCACTGATAAGACCAGTTGGCTGCTGTTGCTTTACTATAGGACCATTATTTAAGCGTTATTTTATATGTGAAACAGAGAGTTTTATGATCTTTTTTCATGCAATTACGTATTTGTACCAATGGATAGGAAAAAAAACACAAACATCATATTAAGTTATGTTCTCAGCTGTATGAGAGAAGTGACCCATATCTGCCTTAACAGGATCTAGAGCAGTTGTGCTTTTGTTTCACCAGGTTAAAAAAAAAAATCTCAGAAAGAAAGAAGAAGAGTAACATTCAGTCTTGTCATGAATACTGCTTGGAAAGAAAAAGGACAAACTGTACCACTGCTTTGACATGAACTTTTTGACCAGTACTGTTGTGGTCCTCCTTCATTCCTAGACTGGCCAACAGTGGAAGACCTACAAGGTGGAGTGTGGGAGAAGCCCAAATCCTGTACTGTATTTAGCTACAGCACTTAATAAATTACTACGGATCCTACTGATAAAGCCAGTACCTTGCAGCTAGAATTAATTGTGTCTTACACTACAAATCTTTCAACATTTGTAATTAGAGCATAGCAAGATCATTGCAGTGATAAAAAAAAAAAGTATTTCTCTACTGGTGAAAGGCTTTGTATCAGGACCACCATGTCAACTGCTAGTTTAAGTCTGAACATAAAACATGAAGAGCGCTATTGTCATCTAAGCAATAAGTCCTAATGCCACTGTAGTTACTGTAGCAGCATCAATCAAGGCATCATGGTGACCCCGAGCACGAATCCTCCCCAGTTCTTTCGGTTTCGCTGGCAGCCATGTCCCAGAAAGCTGTCTTCAGCAAGGCAGAAGCAGGTAAGAGAAATACATTAAAAATCTATGTCCCATCCTGAGTTGTCATCAGGGGGTGGTTCATCATTGTCCTCAGGGAAGCTGTCGAAATTGCTTGTGTCTGTTGGAGATGCAACCTGTGGAAAGGACAGAGGGAAAGAGATGGGGACCATCATCAGAGCTGTCTTTGGGACCTCTACAGATCTCTTGATCTCTCAACAGCACTCATTCAAAAGTACTCAGTGGCAGTTTTTTTGGTTCTTTTTATTTGCTCTGGCCCCAGGAATACAGCTATGGACCAGAAAATGCTAGCTGCAGCAGGCCAGTGAAGTTCTGCATTCAGCACCCTCTTGCTGAATCCCAGGAGGACTTCTTACAGAATCTTCACAGGTTTCCTATTGACTCAAATGACCTAGGCCCTAGAGGAGTCTCAAGAACTTTTCTACCCATTGGGATAAGGTTGGCAGAAAAGACTTGGAATTCCAGGCACATTTTTCTTCCCAAAAGCCCAGAACTCCCAATTTATGGCTCCAGGATCCTGAATTTTAGGATGTGAGCTGGGCCTCTGGTGCCTCTGAGTATTCCTCAGCCCATGGAACCTATCTGAGATACTGATATTCCTAGGCCATTTCTGAATTTCCAGTTATCAAGTCTGAGTTTCATCCACTAAATAGGTTTATGAAGGCCATGTACATTTCTTCTTCTTTTTTTTTTTTTTGAAATAATGTCATTTAAAAGCTACTGTAACTAGATGGTTTCAGTTTTTTTTTTCTTTATGATGATAACTGAAACTTTCTTACAATGAGGCCATTATATATACAAAACAATTGGGAAAAAAAAAAAAAAGAAACAACAACAAAAATAGACCAGCAGCTCCCCAGGCCAAAATAATCAGTGTCATATGGAAGCACATGTGCAGGCTGAAGAGGACTGCACTTGACATAGCAGTGCTGTGTAGGAAACACTTGCCTTATTTTTCAGCCAATCTACAGTCCATGAGACGTATATGATGCTGTATAATTCACTACTCAGCTGCATTTACCAGCTGCTGAAAATGTCTTGGGGAAAAATTGAGCTCCTTGAATATTCAACTCATTGTGGAAACAAACAAAAAACAATACAACTGTATTATGGATACATTCATTTTCTTTTTTTTAGTTATCCAAGTCTGTTTACTTTGTTGGTAACAGCACCACTGAGTTGGAAAACCCTCACTACATAGGGCTCTCATCCTTGGTGAGTTCTGAGTTTTGCTTTCCTCCATGGTCCCTTGTGCTGAACCATGTCTCTCTGTTTCTCTCAGCACATCCCTGTGTGAGTTCTCTCTTTGGGAGAACCATCTCCATCCAAGAGGATAAAGCACAAATGTTGGTATCACCTGTCTGGTCTCTTATCAACATAAGATCTTGTGAGGAATTACGGCACAGAGATCTGTGTGCCTTCCTCAAAAATAAGAGCTGTGATACAAGACAGCACATCTTTGGAAGAGTCATCATAGGTTGAAGCTGTGGTATCAAGGGTCAGCTGCTCCCTAAAGCAACATCCTAGCAGCAGGCTGTAAACTGAGATTGATCCTAAAATCCTGTGGAATGAGAGCTAAGGAGTAGTAGCTTTTGATTGCCCCTCTGGTAGTACTAATAGTTAAAGAGCTGTGAGAGGCCTATTTCTGAAATAAATAAAAAATAATTTAAAAAGCTAGTCTCTATGTTTAGCTGTTCTGGCTCCTTTCCAGCTAAAGAGAGGAGGTGCACTGATGGAAGGAAAAAGTGATTTCTTCTCCCAGAGCTTCATGTTTTGGGTTGCTTTGCAGATATGGCCCTTACTGAGAGTTGGGACTTGTGCCAAAGCAGCTGAGCTGGCTGTGGAGAACCAGGCTAAGTGGGACTGACAACTTCAGGACTAGAAAAATGTCAATGAGGTTCACTAGTTAATGGAGGTACATTTTGGAGAGGATGCCAAGAAATAACCCTAACAAAGTTGTCTGGAGCTCACACAATCCTTTCCTGATACCACATTGTTTCTAGTGGAAAAAAGCAAGAAAGTGTGACTTCCTGAAAAAAAATGCTGGAGAATGGCCTTCCTGTAGGCAGTGCCAGAGGAGCAGAGACCATTTCTGGTGGTGGAGCTATGTCATGGAGCCATTCATGCTCATGGACAGCAGGTACCATTGAAGTCACTGCTGCTGGTTGTTTGGTCTGAGGGGTAGACATGCAGGGTCAATACACTCTGGGTAAAAGCAGCATTGCAAATGCTCTTGCTAAGCTAAAAATCCACTAAAACAATTATAAAAACTTTTCTGGGCATTTTCATCTACATCAGCGTCCTGCACAATTCCCAGTTAAGTCAGGAACTGAAACTAGATATAAAGAAGTAAACTTGATTTCATTGTCTGACTTGAAATGTGGCAAACAAGTTAGCAGTTCTTGGAAAATTAATAGTCATTAAAAATTAGGTTAAAAAAATGCAAATTTAATTTATAAAACATTTACAAGCTGTTTGGGGATTCTGCTTTAGGCAAAATCCTGATTTCTTCTGCTGACTGTCAGTGACTTCTGGAGCCCATAGAGAAAAAGGGGGACACAAAACTCCCTTGCTTTTTCCTAGATGTTAAGAGAACTTTGGGATGGCAGATTCAGCCCTGGAGCCGTGCCTGCTGCTGCTGCAGGAGGTACAGGACCATGGGCGGACTGAGCAAAGGGGTGCAATTAAACACGATTGCTAATGTCATTCCCTCGTTGATCCACTGGGAGAGGCATGGAGAGAAAGGGATTAAGTTGAAACAAGGAGGGGAGGCTGCTGAACAGAAGGGGCCAAGGTAATTTCTATCAGCTAATCCTGTTTGGTTTCCCTTTGCAGCAGGCTTTGTGGGCAAAGAGCTCACAAAGACATCAAAGGAAGAGCTTTGCTGCAAAGGAAAATGAGTAGAGCTGTACCTCCGAGTCTGCTCCCAGTTAAACATAAACCAGCCAGTAACAGGGCTTTTCATGTAGGACATGGATGCAGGAAAAAAAGGTAAAAAGCACAAAAGAAAAGAAGAAGGAAAGGTTAATGCAAAAGAAAGGGAGATGGTATACAAATCCCACTTGCCCATCAAAAAAAAAAAAAAAAAAAAAGAATAAAGGAGAAAGAAAGAGGACACATCTGAGAAAAGGGGTTAAAGTAGCAGCTCCCTGCTGGAATGTGCAAAGTGGATGAAGAAACATGCACAGCAGGTGAAAAAGAGAAAAGCATGTAGTAGTGAGTGATTCTGCCTGGACAGCCAAGACCATTTCATCACAGTCATACCCCTGAAAAGCCTTCTGCTGGAAGAAACTGCCAGGAGACAAAGTATAGGTGGAAATGTATCTGAACTGACTTCTTAAATTGGGTTTTGCTTTATTTTGTTCTCTGACATGCACGCTCAGATGAAATAAAGCAGGTGCTCTTGCCACTTAACTACAGTAAAGTAGTGTCCGAAGCTCACAAAATTCATGTTATAGAGACATATTTGCTAGGAACAAGAAAGAATAAGTAAAACTTACACTTGGTATTATAGGAGGTGTCAGTGTCCCTTTTCGTAACCCTTCCCAGTTAAAGCCTTCAAACCATCTGGAAGGGAGAGAAGAATAAAGCATGTTGGGAAGTTAGACTCAGGACTGTACAGGATTGGATACTAAGGGCCAGCACAGGGATCTTCTCCTGATCTGGGCACGTCAGCTTTGTTTGTGCTACTGCATTTTGGGCTGAATGGTGAGCTCTGAGTTGAGCCCATCCCAAAATGCCCATCCAATGCACTTCTATTGCTTTGGAGATGGGAGCAGAGAAGGATGAGCACAGATGGTTGAGGTAACCTGCCTCTGTGGTGGTCCCTAACATCTTTTCCTCTCAAGTGGTGTGAAAACTCTGCAATAAATTTCTGTGGCAAAACAGAGCTTATAAAATATAACTTAACTCTCTCCCATCAGACCAAAAGGTTTGATGAATTAATGTTACAGGTGGAAATTAAGTTTGTTGTGGGAGGAGGGAAACTTTGGGAAATTGTTCAGCAAACAAAGAAACTCAAGCTGGCAGTGGCAGAGTTCGACTGTTTCCAAACACACTTCTGCATTCAAGTAATTAAAGTGTAATGGTCAATGTGCAATGTGTTTTGGTCATAGGCATGGCTGGAATCTATACCAAAACACAGGGAAAAAACATCCAACACAAATTCAATTAGACTTTAAAGCACAGTAGAAGGGGAAGGTCAAAGGACTTTAAGAAATGTGTGTTTGGCTGAAATTGGAAGTGTTTGAAATACATGTTTCTGGGGGTTAAAACGTTGGATGGCTGGGAAGTCACTTACTTGTGCTTTTGGATATCTTTCACTCCATTTTTCAAGTTCCCTAATCTTTCTGATGGATTGTCCCTGTAAAATGAATAGCAAGTTAGGTTACTTTCTTAGTCCTTCCAACAACTCATTTCTTTACAAATAAGATAAAAGTGATAATATTTCATGCATTTACCTGCATAGTTTTTTAATTAAATTAGCAGCATTTTTGGCAATCTTCTTTGGAAATTCAATCATATCAATTCCCCTTAATATTATGTTATATGTCTTCATAGGGTCTGGGCCTGAGAAAGGGGGACTTCAGAGGGAAAAGAATAAAAAAGATTAAAAATTTGTCTTTACAACAGCACTGAAGCTTGATTAAAGAAGGAAGAAAAACCAAACAAAAAAAAAAAGAAAAAAAAACACCAAGCAAAACACAGTATCCTACTGTGGAATTGTAAATTGAGGAAAGTTGGATGACAGCTAGCAATGGTCTATGACAATTTCTCATCCAAGAGGCTCTGATACAGTCTGGATTTAAGTGTTGCTGGCTGGAAAAAAGTACCAAAGAGTAAAGTCATGTTTCCTCGAGCAATATGTGCCAAATCTCTTGTTTCCAAGATGGCTTGTGTCTCAGCAGCCTGAGGAAAAAGGAGCCAAGATGTGCTTGCTGGCTTATTTTCTATTTGATGTTGTGACACACTTTCAGTGGGGATTAATTAGGTTCCCAGTGGTTTAACAGAAAAGGAACAAGTTCAGTGAAGAACAGCAGTATGTAGATAAAGTGCCCCTAAAGGTGGATGCTACAATTTGCTTGCTTTGGGCTGCACTATCATGCACATGCTCCTTCCTTTCATGGTTGAATTATAAACCCTTTCCCCATCATGTTCAGCTCATTCTCAGTTTATAGGAGTGTGGAAACAAAAATTATGGTAGAATATTGTGTCATTTCACACACATTTCCTAAAAAGCCTGCTCATGTGTTGCCTTTCAAGAGATCTGCATGGAAACTGACTTAAAAAGAAAAACTCATCATGAGATTCAGAAGCACAGCATTGAAGTTTCACTAAGCCACTCCAGCACACGCCTGCCCTGAATCTTCCCTGTCATCTAATCAGGGTGACAATGGCAGAAACATTTGGATCTTTTTTTCAGCAGCTACGCCAGCTCTGATACCCATACCTGCCAGTCAGGAGTTCATACATTAGGATTCCCAGTGACCAGTAGTCTGCTGAAATATCGTGACCTTTGTTCAGGATGATCTCAGGGGCTACGTACTCTGGAGTTCCACAGAAAGTCCATGTTTTCTTTCCAAATCCTATTTTCTTTGCAAAGCCAAAATCAACCTGCAAAAGGAGGAGAATAGCATCAGAGCAGAGCAAGAGAAGGAATTTCAGCCGTGCGCTTGGTTTCTCTTGAAGTGAAGCAAAGCAGAAAGAAGATTTCCTTGTGGGAGTATTACTGCAACCAAAACATTGTGGGTTGTTCAAGAACCAGACAACTGCAGTGACCTTTTTGCTGATTTACCCTTCATAATGCCAAAAGAAGATTCTCGTAAGGGAAGAAGAACAAATGACAACGATGAACATTTCTTGGAGATGTAACTTCACATAATTTGCAGCTTGAGTTGATTGTTATTTATTTTTTTTCAGAAGTCCCTGTGCAAAGAACTATTTGGGCTAAATATTTTTTTAAATATCCAGTGAAAAGTTCAGGTATCTCTTCTCATACAAAGAGCAATGCAGTAAAACCAACTTACTTGAAAGCACTGCAGTGCACTGGTGGGCTCACAAATCTCAGCTTACAACCTATAGCACAGCATAGCATGTTACAAGCAATCACGGAAAATGAGATTACATTGGGAAAGAAAGCCGTCTTTGGGGGCCCGAGCTGAACTCAGGTTAATAGGCTTAGTGTATTTATAGCTCTGCCCTCCCCTGCCCTGGTACTGTGCTTGCCCAGAGCTGTGGTCTGGAGCACACTTTGCTGCCCCTTGATGGCTGAAATGCTCCTACACCTTCCTGCACCAGTCAGGGACAACACATCCTAAATTGCCCTCCTAAATGGTGACAACCCCACAAGAAGCAGGGTCAGTCATGCTGTGAGATCTGAGAGACATCCCTGCTTATCATAGATGCAACCAAGGAAATCAAAATGTCTAAGGAGCTAGGGGATGGTGGTGGGACTACAATTCCCTGGGCCAGATCCTCCCGGGGTGGGGCAAAGGATACTCTGGTACCCAAAGGATCCACCTCCATCACCTGTTACCTGATGAGAACTCTCGCTGGAATGCTGCAGAGGACAAACTCTGCTGCCATTCATTAAGCTGAGGGTCACAGTGACACATGCTGGCTGCTGCCAGGCCATAAAGGCCCATGATGGTGATGGTCTGACTTACTGCTCCCTGGGAGCACCAGTCCCAAGTTTCCAAAGGCAGGGAAGAGTCCCCAGCCTAAGAGGCAGAGATATTGCCCCACTGAGACCCTCAGAGGGAATCAGCCCCTCTGGGACACAGATCTTTTAGGGCTGCATCCTTCACTGAGGGCTCCCCAAGTGCCCAGATCCTCCCTAGTTAGAAAGGGGGGGTTCCCAAAAACATGTGAGGCAGCACATCTTACTAAGGGAAGTCTGTCTTTTCTTCTTCCTTCTCCATGGGTTCACAGAGATATAGCTTGCAGACATTATAATGTTATTAAAAATTAAGACAAATCAAATTCCAATCCCCTTTCTCAAGTAAGAATTCTGATGATCCAGAGCAAATGGATCTTTCTGTGTCATGACAAAGTCATGGTTAAAATCTGCATTAAGAACAACTTGTTTGTTTGTTCGTTTACATGAAGGAACTCACTCAGAAACAACAGCTTGCAAACTATTTTTCACTTGACACCTATAAAGCTCACAAATGTAAGTCCTCCCTACCTCCCACCAATATTTTTCAGCTTTTCAGTAGCTCAAAAACAGCTGGATGGGTTTCTCCTGCTTCTCTTGTCTAAGCATTTCCATTTCAGGACTGCTGCCCTGAATTTCAAGCTGAATTCAGGCTACAGAGCCAGAATTAGTGTTCTCCAGTTCAGCCACAGCTTCAGTCTGCAGGAGGTTGGAAAAACATCCCAGTGATAAGTGATGACATGCTGGCCCTGACTGTAACTCAAAATCTACTGGTGGCCACCATAAGGAACTGGACCGTGGGCTGGGTGGACTCCTTTTCTAATCCCTTATGGCTAATTCTATGTTCTTTACCCACAATACTAGTTGCCTAATAATAGAAAAAAGTCATGAATTATGTCTTTTTTTTTTTCTTTTTTTCTTTTTTTTTTCCCAAAACTAGACATTGCAGGCACTCACCAGTTTGGCATAACCTCGATGATCCAGAATGAGGTTTTCTGGCTTGAGGTCCCTATAAATGATTCCTTTGGAATGCAAATAGGCAAACGCTTCAACTACACATGCCGTGTAAAACCTAGTTGTTGAATCCTCAAATGAACCTCTATGTAAAACAAGAAAAGGAAAGACAATAAAGGAATTTGTACATACAAGACTGAGCTGTTACAGTATGCCATTATCACTATCACTGTGGTGAAGTAAGGGCTTGATTCTTGCAAGGAGTGAGCTACTCTACCTGTAATTAACCTATATTTATACTACCTATAGCTGAACGTCACCTTTACCATTTCTTTTTCTGATCAGACTAAAAGCATATAGAAGGCCAGTCCAACCTCTTCCCTTAGTGGACTTTGTCCTGCTGCTAAAATATCTATACAGGTCAGAAGAATCACTTTATATGTGGAAAGTAACTGCTAAACTGACTTTTACACAAAAATTTATGTGCATGTCTATTTTTGAAGTAGACATGAAGTAGTTTGATATATATCAAACATTTGAATCTAAAATGTTTTATTTTTTATTTTATAATTATGTTTTGTAAAAATAAAATTTGCAGATAAGTATCTTCTACATAAAAGGTGATTTCTGGATAACAATCTTTGACTTTGGGTGAGAAAAGGATTTTGAGCTATGGAGATCAAGACCTCCCATAATAATGTTCCTGACTGAGACAAAAGACAGAAAAAATACAGTTGATGGTAAGTGTTAATCATAAATTCAGCATAAGGTGCACTTTCAGATGCTGGTTTCAGTACAGTTTGCAGAAAGTTTTCAGATGCCCAACACATTCCATTGCCTGCCTTGAGTGAGCTGAACTCAAAGGCAGCTCTAAGCTAGGTGGCAGCAGAACCACAATTTACAGCTGAGAGAATTCAAGGTGGAATTACCAGGCTCCGACAAAGATGAAGAATACATTCCAGCACCTGCTAACTTTGCTACTCTGCTCATTTTAATGGTCCAGAAAAGGTACAGTGTTAGAAAGAGGAAGGAGTTATAAAAATTCACTATGGATAATCAATTAAATGGAATTTTATATTTGCTTTTTGATCAATCTTTACAACACCTTTCCTTTGCTTTTCAAATGTAATTAAACTATGTACCAATTACCATTCTACTACATGGCCATATGTGATTCCTGCCCGCAGTGCTGTCGTGTGCATGTACCACACACGCTGCACAGCCACCTCCCACCTCCTCCCTCACTCCACACACACAACCAAGCCAAAACGCTGCAAGGTCAAATCCTCCAAGGACAGGAAATACCAGTACCACATTTGCTCGTGCAATGCGACGCGGTATTTCATGACATGCTTTCAGACTATTTTTTTCCATGGCACTTCTGAGCCCAAACCCCATGATACTAGGCTATGGCTTCAATGCATGATCCTGGCTCCCACGTCGACCATATAACTACCATTGCTACCATCACTACTTTCGGTATCTTTTCTGTGTTTTTAGAGTCGCCATGACAAAGTAGCCTGGGCTAAGTCCACACAGGTCTCATACATGTTGGAGGCAACCTAAATCAGACCCAAGTGTATTCTCAGTAGTAACAAGATTCCCTTTGACTCTAGTTAACTGCATAGAAGCAACCACATCATTTCTTCACCTTCTGGAAATCCTAAATTAAACACAGAATGGTAAGACCCAGGTTTTGCCCATGAAGGGTAAAGGCTCTTGATTATCTGAAGGCATATTAAAAAAGATTCCACTTTTCACAACAATTTCTTAATACTCACCTGTCCCTGAGAATTGTCCAGAGCTCTCCACCTAGACAGGCTTCCATCAGCATGTACAGGTACTTGCTGTCCTTGAATGTCCTGTAGAGCCTATGGAGAACAAGAAAATAATAGAAAATTCACAATAAAAGTCAAACATCAATCGTTCCCACTTCTCACAGACCATGTGCTTCATCCCAGAAAGCACAAGGCTGAAGGGAATCTTACAGAGCTAGTGCTGTGCTTAGAGAGTTCAGTTCAGTCCTCATCAGTCCTTTGTATCATGAGGGAAATAATTCAGCAGGGAAGGATGGGCATTTGAATGCTGCAAAAGGAGAGGTCATCATTGATCTGAGTACTAAATAAAGTCTGACATTTCTAATGGCATAACCTGACACTTGGCTTTCCAGATTTGCTTGAAAGAGAAGTTTTCCTATCATTTTAGTAATGCCTATGTAATCTTTTTCTTCACACTGCAACTACAGCTGTAGATCTGCTGTCTTTTTTCCATTTAACCATTTCTAGGAAGTGCTGCCTGATTTGTGCTTCATTTCAGAACTTAAAACCACTGACCTGGTCGACTAAACAGAATCTGCTGACATTCAGGTATCTAAAAGTACCCTTTCTCTTTCTCCTATGGACTGATGTAGAGGAAAACTTTCCTAAAGACACATTCATGAACCTGTCCTCCTTCTCAATTGCCACCTTAACCATGCAGCGAAATCCCAGCTCTGTGTTTAATGTGATTAAACAAATGCAACTACAAAACTATGGAAATGAGCATAAGGTATTCATTGTCAGCTGCTTTATTAAACTTTAGTATCACACTAGTTCTTCTCCCTCCCAGAGCTCTGAGGTTAGCAGCAGTATCTCAGACCTGCAGGAGGACAGGAGAACAGGGGAGGAGAAGGAGTTTGCTTTGGCAGGGAAAGGAAATCTATCAGGCACCTTGAGATCAGGAGACATGTACAAAGTAACAGCATTATTATTAAAATTAATAGCAGTCCACTTGCATATCAGATACGGATGAATGTTTTTGTCTTCTTGTTACATGTACGGGCACTGTGTCAGACTGCCTGCAGAAACGAGCTATTTGTGGACTGGTTTCTGTGCAGCTGCACTGCTTAGAAATTAATTTTAAAAACCTGAATTCTGCAGTAAAATGTGATTCTGAGGGATATTTGGATATTCTGCTGTGATGTAATTGCTCTATTCAGGGGGATTTCCAAGAACAAAGAATCAAACAGTTGATACGATATGATATAAAGGAAAAGAGCTGGTTTTGCAGATTCCAGCTCTTCCAAGTTAGTGATAAATACAGTTATTCACATTTTTTGGGTCTATGTGACAGTCCAGAGATTAAAAAAACAACTAAGAAAGTGATGTAGGCAAGGCTTTGGGTCCTTGCTGATTGTTCCACTGAAGTTAGGACAGGGTCTAATGCTGCTGCTCGGATCAGTCCTACTTTTCCTTGCCTTCGTGTGCATTAGATGTCACAGGAGAAAAAACAAATCACTGAATATGCTCAGAGCTTATCTACTGGTAAAATATTCTGTACCTAAAATATACTATTTGTGATCAAAACAAAATTTAATGGAAAAGAAACAAACCTGTGCTTCAGAGCTTCTTTTAATATGATATTACCTATGTTGACATCTAAAACCTAAAACCTCAGGTAACTGTCCCAGAAATGCTGAAACAAACTAGCTGGCCATTTCATAAAATTTATGAATTTAAGAAAATACCTATTATATTACAATACCAACTTTTCATCTATATTAAGTTTTAAAGAAAATCTACACGTTTAGGAAGCCCAAATATGAATAACTTAGTATTTTAGATCGTTAGTTTAAATGCTACTGAAGTTAAGCACTACTTTCTCTAGCTAAGGCAGCTCTGCTGAAAAATTACTTTCCAGAAAACTTTATGGGCATCAAATCCGGCCAATCAAATGTTGTTCATCAACTTTAATAGTAGCACAAAGTTTACACATGGAATGTACAATGTGAAGTATGAAACCACAGTAGATCAAGCATTCCGATGTCTGAAGTGTAACAAAACTGGAACTCATTCTTTTCTTCATTTTCTTACTCATCTAAATATTTGCAGAACTCCTGCAGGCATCCATGGCTCAACATTTCTTTGCCCCTTTACCAAATCCACCCATAGCATTTTATTCTGTAAAGCTGTTAGTTTGACTATCAGTAAGCTTTATTGAGGGCTATTTGGCCTCTTCTACTGTTTTGCCTGGTTTAGTGCATTTAATTAACTTAAATGAAATACTTTCCCAAGATTTTTCACAAACAGTTGCATGATGAATTAAGAAAGTATTATTTCAGGAACATTGTCTTCCTCGTCCTGATATCCCAGCGATTGTGTCCTTGCTTCAAGATCATTTTAAATCGACCTCTCACCCAACATCTCAAAACACAATTAGTCTACCAAAATGGTAACATTTTTTATTGTAGTACCCAGAAAAAAAATTAGCTCAGCTGCAGGCCTGGACCAAAAAAGGGTATAAACAAGCTATGAATAAATTTAGGACAGAAACTAGGAGACAATACCAAATCACTTTGGAGCTGCACAAGGAAAAGCGATGGGGAAAAGCAGGCACAGAGTTTGATAAACCAGTGAAGATTTTCTAGTTTCCAGTATACATAATAAGAAAAGGCTGGGCTTTATGGCTTAGAAAGACGCACTCCAGTGCAGGATTTCCGAGGGGTATTAAAATTGTCTAGGAGAGGCTTATTACTATAAAGAACAGGAATTACTGCATGATATGGAAAGAAAAGATGGGATTGAGTTTGGGGATATTGCCTTCACCTGAACTGCTTGCTTTGTGAGTGATGTTTCACAGTCATTTTACATGTCTATGCAAATAAAATTATCACTATGTAAAGTAATACCATATCAATATATATAGGGATGTTGTAGCTTCAGACAGGCACAGGAGACACATACGAATAAATGACCATGCACAGCAGTAGAAGGTAACTCAGTCTGACTGAAGTCCTCTATGCAGAGTGCTGGGAAGGCTGCACCGAACTAAAAGCTGGGTTTTGATCTAAACTGCCAGGCCATGAAGCAGAGGAAAAAGCTGTTCGTTCACCCTGTCTTCTTGTAACCTTTTCCCCTTTTGGGCTTAGTTTGGAACAGGAAAAAGTTTGGGATCATTCTTCTTATCACTGTTTCTCAGCACTCAGCCCTAGACCCATGGCTACTGCATCCATTTTTCAGCTTGCCTATTGAAAGAGTAAAAAAAATGTGAATGAAGAAACTCTGTTGTATTTATTTCATTAGCTATGAACATAGTGGCTCCATCAGCAAATGTCTCTAGGCTCAGCCTTTTATTTAGGAGTGTGTATTTTGGAAACGGTGTCAAGATGTCCCTCCAGTCTGCTGTCCATGTGCTTCACCTCCCTTTACATCAACATACTAAGCCTCCTCAGGCTTCAGAAAATAGATCTATTTGCTGAAATAGCCTGCAAGGTATATTTGGCTCTAGCCTAGGTAACAGGAGCATGTTTGTGAATTGAATGTTACAGTGTGAAGGAAATTGCAGCTGGGTACTATGTCAGCATGCAGTTGTCACCAATGAATCACACGCAGGTGAAGTCTGGGCTCCTGGGGAATCCCAGGGATCAGGCAGGCTTTTGGCCAATGCTTGCAGCAGTTCTGCATGTGAAGGAAATACCCCCTTAGCAGCTGATGGGTGGCCGGCCCTAGCACACACTTGCCTTTGCACTTTGTCACAGGAGTTTGGTTTCTATCCTGAGTTAGTATGCCTCTCTAGAGCTCTTTTTGGGAGTGGGATTGATCTCCTCCAGAAAAAGTCAAGGCGTTCAGGCATCTTGAAGCATCTGTGACTTAAACAAGATGTCTTCCTGTTAGATAGCTCCAGTTTAGGGAGATGCATTACCCCATAAGAAGTTCTGACCACCCAGCGTTCTGATCCTAACCTAAAACATATAAGGAACTGTCTCTGCATCCTGATGACAGATAGTCATAATCTTAAAGCATCAGAAAACTCAGCTGCTAGGGTAAAAACAAATAAAAATGACTGGCACCTGCTTTTATTCCCTGAAGAATTGCATTTGCTTAAGTTTTTAGGAGGGATATGATTTTAGCACATTTACTCATGATGAGTCAATGGACCCTGAACTGGAGTTAATGAGCTAGTATACCCTAAAGAGAAGTACTGGGTACAGCCATTTATTCACATGACAGCACAGGATCTCCAAGATTAAACCTTGCCTTCCAGCTTCCTTTTGTGACATGGAAAATTCAGAATAAAGAGGAAAATGCTTATTGATCAGGGGCAACACTGAGTCGCAGTGCATATGCCTACAGGGAGCATCATGCCTTCGCATCAGCAAACACTGCCCATGCTCTGCGCTGGTGATGCGTTTGCTCCAGAAGCCAGAAAGCCATTTCATCAAGGCACAGAGCCCAAGCAGATCAGTTAAGACGCAGTTTTAGTTTAGGTTTGGGAAGAAGTTCCCCATTCCCTATGATCCGCTGCCTGGACCTTATTCTATGAACTGCATTTGCAGTCACTTGCAGAGAAGCTGTGGCTGAAGTGTCTTTTTAATGGTGCATGGATTATTCCTATGGGGTTTTATCAGATGCCATGACTGGCTGTACTGTGCTCCAGCATGGCAGTGTGCGGGTCGGATGGACAGTACCTCACGATGAAGTCTGAGTGTGCGCTCTGCATGATCTGCTTCTCCGAGCGGATGTGCTCCTGCTGTCTTGTGTCCACTATGTGACGTTTCTTCAGGATTTTCATCGCAAACGTTTTCGTCTCTTCACTTTTCAACTGGACCTTGGGTAAAGTAGGCAAACGTGCTGGTTAGAAGCAGGGCGCTAAGCTGTGATAGGCTAACTGTGTGGGCCCACCACCCTACCTTCAAAATGTTTAAAACCAAATTCCCTGCACGGAAAGCACCATGTAGTTGAACAAGAGCTTGGCTGTAAAGCCAGATTTCTCAAACCACTGCTACTCAACCCAGGTAATGCTGATTGCTCCTAGAGTATGCTGTTAAGTTGAAAAGCCATTTCCAAAAACTCACTGTTGAAGGGAAAGCACAACTGTCAGCATTACTCTCAAGTCAGAAGATGTTTCTATCTGATGTACAGCTTTCATAAAGCCTCCTATAAGTAGTAACACATGCACTGCCTCTGGCTGGTAAATGCAGTCCTTGGATGTTTTTAAGGGATGAGCAGAGCTGGCTTTTTAACAGCACCACTTCGTCACATCTTTACTTTTAACCTTAAGCCTCAGCCACCTATTTTTAGCCCAAATTCCGGAGATGAGACCATGTTTGCTTGTTCACCAGTGTTACCCTGGCAACTTCTGAGCCTCGAGTCATTCCCAGCTCTGAGCAACAGGTAGGAATCCCCAGAAGAATTACAACCGAGTCACCCTTTCCATTTTGGACATCCCCTCTTATCACTGAATCATAGAATATCTCAAGTTGGCAGAAACCCCTGAGGACCATCGAGTCCAACTCCGGGCTCCATACAGCACCACCCAAACCCTATATCTGAGAGCAGTGTCCCAATGCTCCCTGAGCTCCAACACTCAGGGCTGTGCCCACTGCCCTGGGCAGCCCATTCCATGCCCACAGCTCTCTGGGGCAGTCTTTCCCTTACTTCCACTTGACCCTCCCTCTCCACACTAGCAAACAAAAGAGAACCTCATCACTGGCCTACCGAGCCTCCTAGTTAGCTCACGTCACCACCACAAACCTTGTTACTGACTGCTAGAAATGATGCTGCACAACTTCACAACATGTAATTGAATTGAGTCAGGACAGAAGATGGAATGAACTTCCTGATGACTCTCAGCCTTCCCAGAACACCTGTGGACATCTCAATTTTCCAGTTTTGCTATTGTGCTTAGAAAAGCAGCCTGCTGTCCCAGGGTCTGATTGGCAGGTCTGTATTCACTGCTCTTGGTGCAGTACTGGCGTGCTCCAGTATACAAGTTAACAAGTAAGTACGTATATACACACATATGCATGTATTTATCCATTATAAAACCACTTGGGGTTTCTGTCCTCAGATTTGTGGCTATTCATTTTCCCTGCAGCCACAAGTATTTTCAATACCACGTGAAACTTGTTTTTCCAAAGGCACTATTCTGCATTTCATGCTGAGACTCATTATCTTTGCACCAAGACTGTGATCATCATTTAATCGTCACGAAGATAGGGTACCAAAGCCTAAACAATCCACATAAAATAAAGAAAAACATTTTTCCTCATCTCTGAGGTTAGTTACTGAGTTCTCTGGTTATTTATTGAACTGATGCTGTACAATGCTGCTCTGCTGTACAGCGATGTGTTTTGACCACAGGTCAAAGCAGAATGAACTTCTGCATTTACTGCAGACTGAAAATGATAAAAATGTTTTTGGTGTGGGGTTAGGGCTTTTTCTTAGTTTCTTTCATTTTGAATAAATGGCATATGAACTTTAGTACAACTGTTTGAACAAAGTTATTTGACGTTGATCTAAATCAAAGCAGGCTGTTTCATGGAAGTGGGGTGATTAGTGAGGTGACAGAGGGAAAGAAACAATAATGAAGTAAAGAACAACTTAGGCTGACCGCAATTTACCGAATCTTGCAAAAAAAAAAAAAAAGAACAATTCAGTTTTGTTATGATCAAAAATGTACTTCTGGAGAACTTATTCCTCTTGCTTTTGATGGCAAATTGGATTGCTGGACTTCCCATCAAACTCGCCCACTCAGTGAAGTGAATCAGATGCCATGCAAATTATTTCAAGCAAGAGTCTGTGCAAATCCATATCATGTGTTACAGATCGGATCGGTTTTCTTTTAGCACATATTTTTTTGCAGTTAGGTTGTCCAGAAGCAAACAATAAATGAACACGAGAGCCAAGGAAGTAGCTCCGCTAGCAAATTTGAACACTTCTCAGGCAATCTGAACAGGAAGCATTGTTAATAAAATTATATTTAGCACTTCTAAACTTACTCAGAACACTAATACCTAGTTCTCTAATGTTAATCTTTATTAGATATCAGTGTTAAAAATAAACTTGACAACCGGGTGGAGTCTCAGATCACTGATTTCCAAAATTATGGAATAAAGAGTAATACGAATAAATCTCAGTTTGTCCATTTCTGCTGTATCATTTTAATACCATAGGTTCTGACTGCTTTTTCTTCCTTTAAAAAAAAAAAATCCTGTTTTTTCAGGGATGCCTGGGCTCTAAGAAAGAGCCTGTGTTCCTATACGTACTTGTATACCTCCAAAAGAAGTATAGGAAAAGAAATTACTGTAAGGAAGCAAAAGGCAGCATTTGTATTCAGTGTTTTATAATGTTATCACTGCCATAAATGTTTAAATATAGAACAAACACGCAACCACAATTAGCTAATGCGAGACTCTGACCTTATGCCACAGGAGAATTTGATAAATTTTCCATTGCTACTCACGATGTGCTTCATAATGCAGAGGATTTACAAGAGTTTGAGAGCACGGGGGGATTAATTTGCATTAAATGTGCTGATGCACTGAAACATACCGCTGAGGTACTCGATCTAAGGCTTAAATTTTGGATCATCTTCCTTCCTATGTTTTTCTCTGAGCTGGTTGTCCATATGGACAATGAATCCTGCAGACTTCTCCTTTTTCAACATGCCTTAGTCTTGGTTTGGGGTTTCTGCTGACACTGTCAAATGTGCTAACTGCGATGATTGATTTTACCATGTAAAGTTGGTGATCTCAACATCTTTTTTACTATTCTTATTAATATTAAGTTCCTGATAGTTTATAGTAAAAAAAAACCAACAAAACATTTCTAATCTTAATCTCATTTCAAAAGTAGAAAAATAATCCAGAAGTTAACTGGACTTTTTACTTCAAAATACAAGATTCATGTTGAGATGCTGAGAATGGGCTAAGAACAACTTGTCCTTCAAATGTAATGAAAAAAAAAATTGCACATGAAGCCACAAAACCACAAAGATTTTGTCTCTCAGCTCAGAAGGAGATGGGTATGCCAGGCAGGAAGCAAAGCCTTCCAAAGAAATCCACCACAAAAATCTCCTAAATGCTTAAGAGAAGGGGAAAAGCATGCAGTCTTCCAAGGCTGGCAGCTTGCAAAGAAGCCACCTTTGCTACACACTCAGGAGATAAGAGCTGACATAATTTGAAGAAACATCTTAAATATCAAAGGCCCCAGGGCTATTGATTTGGTGGAGACCCACTGGAGCCTTTGGTTTCAATCATTCCTTCGTGAGATAATTGACACAGAGTAACCACCAGCCTCTATCTGTCTCTGTTTTTTGCATGTAAAAAGAATTTCTGACCCCTTCTGACCCATTTTTTGCTCCGCTCCTCGCTCTGTCCTTAAATAGTCATTGCCTTTTCACCAGTGCAAAAGTCTCCAAAATGATCTCTCTGAGAGATGCAGTGCACTAATGGTAGGGCATTGTTTGCCAGTGTAATGTCCATGTTCACTGATAATATTGATGTTGTCTATTTTACTGAAAAGACCAGTTGTAGGGAAAAAAAAAAAGCAGGCTGAATGGCAAACCTCCATCCTTTTCGGTGCAAAACTCCCCAAAATACTGAATCCTCATAAACCTACAGGTACTAGTGATGCTCTCCTGGTGGGACTCCCTCCTGGTGAATCTGTGTGACCTCTTGCCTCTCTGTTAGAAATCAGTCCCTACAGGAAGACATAACCCTTTTCATTTGTTGAATAGGAATGTAGTATCTCTTCAAAAGACAAGAGAATTCAATAAAGAGCACTGTTAAATAAAACCAGACACCACACTGAGGAAGTGATGTACAAAACCAGGGACAGGAGAGGTAAAATTGATCAGAACAGGTCATTTTGTAGGATTCTTATGCAGGAAATGAACTGCATCCCAGTGACAAAAATAACAGCAGAAATCTTGTTTATAACCAAATGAGTATATTTTAGACGCAAAGTATAATGAAAAAGGAAATAGTTGCTTTTATTTTGCATAAATAGGTATTTTGCCTATATGTATAACATAAATATGTAAATGCACATGTAAGTACATATGTAAATACATATAATAAATACATGCATACATATTTTGCAACATATTCTGGTCCAAATGCTGCGGTGATGGGAAATCACAGTCAGATTTGGAGCCACAGCTGCACCGCCATTCTGCAGGTACTAACAGGAAAGTCTACATGGGAACAATCAGACTCCTGTCTTCTATCATAGAATCATAGAATGGCTTGAGTTGGAAGGGACCTCAAAGCCCATCCAGTTCCAAACCCTGCTGTGGGCTGGTTGCCCCCCACCAGATCAGGCTGCCCAGGGCCCCATCCAGCCTGACACTGAAATCCTCCAGGGATGGGGCACCCACAGCTTCTCTGGGAGCCTGTGCCAGGGCCTCACCACCCTCTGAGTAAAAACTTTCCCCCAATATCTAATCTAAATCTTCCCTCTTAATTTAAAACCATTCCCCCTTGTCCTATCACTACCTGCCCATGTAAAAAGTTGGTCTCCCTCTTGTCTATATTCTCCCTTTAAGTACTGGAAGGCAGCAACTAAGTCTTCCCAGAGCCTTCTCTTCTCCAAGTTTAACAAGCCCAGCTCCCTCAGCCTTTCTTCACAGAAGTGCTCCAGCCCACTGATCATCTCTGTGGCCCTCCTCTGGATCCACTCCAAGAGTTCTACGTCTTTTTTGTGCTGGGGACCCTTCCCATTGCATGAGTTCATGGCCACCCCAAACTCATAGAAACTCTTGTCCTCCACACGTGACGCCTATCTAGATCTCAGAAGCAAGAAAACCCCACAGCATCAGGGTGAGCAGGAGCTGAAGCTCTTCTGTGCCAGCCCCAAAGTCTTCTTTGCCCCACAGGGCTTGCTCAGTCCCCATTGAGCCACTGCCTCCCCTCTCCTCTTTGCTGTGATTCAGCATGATGCCCATGCCCAGGTCAGCAAGCATTTTTTGGCAGCCTGAGACATCACACTGAAGCAAGCCAATCAGATGGGTCACTAACTGAAAATACATTCAAAGAAAGTCCTTGAAGAGGATCTGAGTTCAAGTCAAGGAATGGGCTTCATTTTGCTACTAATAACTTCAATTCACAAGACTACATTTAGCTTTTCATCACTGAAAAAGTAATGCTGCTTTGGTAAAGAAACTTGAAAAAATCCCTTATGAAGGGGGTGAAGATGTGTTGGTAGTGAGTTCAGCAGAAGTAGCATGCTGCAAGGGTGGGAAAAGATGCAAGCACAGGGGAGGGGAGAACAGAAAGAGAAAAGAAGTGGAGAAAGAGATGGAGAAAGAAGGAAAACAATTAGGACAACAGAAGAGATGCAATCTCCCTTCCTCTTTTCAGTCTTTATTTCTAAAGGGCTTCTCCTGGGCTCTCTGGGCTTATATAGAAATACTAGAACCACTCAAAAAATGTTGTTTTGCTTTATGATTTACAAACTTCTGCAACTTCTGAAACACAGCGCATTCAAAACCTGATTTGTTAACATAGCTATAATTCACTTACAAATATATATGGTTGTACCTTAGTGCTTTTTCAGGCTTTTTGGGAAAATGGATACAAAGTCCAAGCCTAAAAGGAAAGAGTAAATGCACATACCTCTGTGTTTCTTATCCTTTCTCTTTCTGTCTTTTTCTCCCTCATCACAAATTTATCTCTCGCCATATGTTTATTTATAATAAATCATATTTGTATATGCATTATATAAAGTCTACAATGGTAGCAATTTCTGTGCAACTTCAGTGAGAACTGAAATAATGAAATACAAGCTGACCTTTACACTTTGATAAATATTCACCAGAATGTAGAACAATCCCCAAAAGGTTTTACTCTCAAAGAAGAGGAGTAGGTGCTTCAGCCTTGTCATATTCCAGACGTAGACTGAGGACATACTATTTTGACTGCCCTGTCTTCTATTCCTGTATGATTTCCTTGTAGGAGAAGACCATAAAGAACATCTCTTGAATCCCCCTTTCCTGCAGATGTTGTACCTCTGGGTTGCAGTTCTTACTTGGCCATGCGTTTTCCAAGAAGCCCTACAATTTTGCATTTTCTCTACAGAGCTGCTACAGATGTTTTCCTCTGTGATATTCTTGTCCAGATACTTAGAGCCGTGAAAGACATGAAAGAGCAACAGACCCATGTACATGAAAGCAGGCCTGAACTCACTTAATCCTTCCTTCATTTTTGCAGCTAAAGTTAAAGTTACACTGAAAAATCCCCAGATTCTAACAGACAGAATGTATGCATTCGAACATGAACTTTTCCAGCTTCTGGACACTAGGATCACAAAAACTTTGCTCATAAGCTTCAGAGTGTTCTGCTAATCCTCAGGGCAGTTGGCCTGGCTCCTAGCTAAATGAGAACATACAGTGAGCAGAGTTTTTGTGAGTGAAAATATTTATTTTACTCCGGAGATGTGGCTTTTCCTAAACACTCATCAACAGTGATTCTTTAGGAGCTGGCCACAGACTTTTCTTGAAATCTTGTGTACACCACTCACAGGCAAGTTCTTGCTGCTGCTGTCTGCTGTTGAACACTCCCTGTGGGCACAGTGATATCTCGATACCAACAAAGATGCTACTTTAGGCACTTTTCCATAGGACTTTTGGTAGCTGCAGTGTATGTGCATTATTTGGGAGGAATGGAGAAATCAGTGCTATCATGAAATGTGAGCATCTTTGTGTCACAGCTCGGGAGCTGAAGTGCAAATGCTTTTGCTTGTTAGGCATGTACAGGGTCCTTTATTTTCCAGATAGATGCATCTCAACCAACAAAAATAGCATCAGCTGTTGCTGAGTGTAGCACTTGGGTTGCAGACAGGCTAAGGAGAAGGCAAACTGAGATCCCCTAATCCCAACAGCTGAGCTGCTGCACCAACAAAGTGGAGGCTCTTCCCCTTAGCAAAAGAGTACAGTGTATCTTTAGCATTAAATATGTTCTCCCAGGATGAAACAGACATCCTCATAATAATACTTGTCTTACACCTTGCTTTTTTTTCAACAGAATTTGTTGTTAATAGGAAACTGGGGAAATATCTTGCGCATATTTATGCTTCAAAGTATTTCAGATATCTCCACTAAGATTTTGAAAATACTTTGCACATCTGCTTAAGGCAGGATTCACCTGCTCTCCTGACCTAAGGCTTAGAGAGAAATTGTAGCATGCATCACCATATCATAACAAGCAGGCTACCCAGTGCTTCTTCCTATATCCTTTCCATCTTGTGTACAACATCACATGAACAAGTTTTTGGTTAGCTCCATGCTCACAGCTGTTGGAAGAAGAGGTGGAATAAGTTCACTTGCCCTAAAAGCAGGGGGCTCACGTGTGAACAGGCATGGTGATTGAACTGGATAAGACTGGAGACTAAAACAAATGATCTCAAGATGAAAAAAAAAATCACAGCGTAAAAAATAAGTTTTTGAGATATGCCAAATTTTGAAGGTTAAATCAAGAATGAATTATAAATGGACAGCAGAGTAGAAACTGTCCGTGCTGGTGTCCTCTTTTGCTTTGAAAACATCTAAATTCAACTGGTTGGGAAGCCACTATCATATCCTACCACACAGCACATTCTGAGTGCTATGGGACTTTATGGGAAAACAAATTGCAGAATTATACTCTATGAGTACACATAAGTAAACACAAAATCTGTAATTCTAAGTTTTGATCCCTGTACTCAAAATTACTGTTCAGTGCTTGACAACATGTACAACTAAATTTTTTTATAAGAAAGGACTTCGGGAAACATTAAAATCTGTGCCTTTCTCTAAAACCCAGAGGTAAATACTATTTTTCAAAAATGTCCAGAAGGAAAAGGATAAAAACCTGTGAGGAATATAAACTGTTACATGCATGAAATCATTTCAATAAAAAGTAAATATCAGAAGAAGGGTTATATCGCTAAAATATGTTAAACCTAATGGAAACACTCACTACTGTGGTTTCTTGAAAATATGAGGTAGACCTAAAGTCTCCAATGCCATACATGATTTGGCCACACTCCTGAGTTTGGCATTGTCTGCAATATGGCACCTATTTTTATGTCTTACTCCCACCATCACCCTAAGCCCAAGCCTTCAACTTAACAGCTCATATCCTGATGAGGACTCTGATGCTGTTTGATGGGCTACAAATGGCACCTCATTTTTCCAGCCCTTGACAGTATCCCTTCTATTAACAGACAAGCCCCAAGAATACAGAATGACTGAATGGCTTGAGTTGGAAGGGAACTCAAAGATCATCTAGTTCCAATCTCCCTGCTGCAGGCAGTGAAATGTTTCAATCTACAATGCAACACCTGCCCAGCTGTATTCGAATCCATAAAGAATTTTTGAAAAAGTTCAAAATAAAGAAAAAATAAACTTTGCTGTCTTCCTAAGATCATCATTTAAAAGTTTCAAATTAACCCCCTGCATATAGTCAAGAAAAAAAAAAAAGAACTGGTCAAATCTTCAAAAAGAGCATTTTTCTCAGCTCCATGAAAGTAACTTCATTGTCATCTGAACGTGGGATTTGCTTAGATGCATGATCTTCAAATCCTTCACTAAAACATCAATTTTCACACCTTGTCTGCACTCAAAATATCCAATATTTCAAAAGGAAGGAAGCCAAAGGATTTTTTAACAATTAAGAAATAAATATTTCAAAGATTTCAAAGAGAAGACTGATTTCCATAATGAGAAGCTTCATAATAGCTGGAACAAAACAACAGCTACAGAATTGGAAATTTCCACTAATAAATGTCTGAATTACGCATCTGTCACTCCATTGGAAGACAATTATAGGGTATTTTCCCTTGCCATCCAATTAATTCACTAATGCTTTTGTTTACAAAAAAGGCTAGAGGCTATAATAAATTTGATTGCACTACATCATCTGTGGCTAGATTTTTCTTAAAACATAAATTAAAACAAAAAATGCATACTATCCATTTAAGAAAGGTCTCACATGCTCCTAGTAAAACGTAGCAGAAATCAAAGCTTGTTTTTTCTGCATATGTCTATGTTAATTTCCATGTTATAA
This sequence comes from Numida meleagris, assembly GCF_002078875.1. Taxonomy (NCBI): domain Eukaryota; kingdom Metazoa; phylum Chordata; class Aves; order Galliformes; family Numididae; genus Numida; species Numida meleagris. Next base: position 948,674 of record NW_018362987.1, read on the forward strand.
AGGAATTCAGTTTTTAGTGGTCGTCATTAAGCTGATACGATGTTCTGAGGAGGACTTCAAAGGCATCTGTCCAGTATATAGCACCATTAACTGCTCTTATTAATGGCTTGGATAACAAAATAAGAAGAATATTATTAGCTTTGCACATACTAAAGCCAAGCCAGAGAGGATGATAAGTGCTTTTGTGAAGAGCAAGGGAATTTAATTTGAATTTTACAAATTGCAGTGATGGCTTGAAATAAAAGGGACACAATTCAGTCACAGCACAGGCACTTTGTTGCAGTTGTCCTGCTTAGCTTGACCATGGGAAGGCCCAGGTTAGACCAAAGTGCCTAGTTTGGGGTACTTCTAAAAGAGGTGAAAACATCTGGGGAGCGAGTAAACATAACGATTGCTGGCCTGGAAAGCATGAATTACGGGTAAAACTCAGAACAACTATTTTTCCTAAAGAAGAATACTTCAGAGATAACAACCTCATGCGAGTGAATTCATGGTATACTAGTCTACAAATATATACAACCACACTACAGGGAAAGGGAAGAAACTGCATCTGAGTCTGCTCAAGATAAGGACAACTTAGATAGGCTGGCTACAGCTGGGAGGTGTTAAATAGCAGGGAGACTTTTCTTGCAGTAAGGAATGTGTAGGCACTGGGATAACTTGCTTTGGACACCTCATTCCCTACAGAATTTCAGTGACATATTATTGGAGACTGGTTGGATGTGTTTGATTCTGCCATTGGGTAATGGGTAATCCCTTTAGGTCCTTTCCAGCCTGAAATACATGCTGGAAGTGCCACTGACTTCTGCAACACCACTGCACATTAGAATGTACAACGAAGTGTTTTGTCAAGTCAGTGCTGTAGTGGAAATGCTAAGCCACGGCCTGAAACAATGATTCAGCACCTGGTGGGAAGGCAGGGCCAATCCAGGGGAGCTCAGGTGCAAGCAATGCACCTGAGTGACTAGAAGGGGTGAAGCCAGGATCCCTTCCCAGACCTTATTTAAGTGTTGGCAGTGCAAGTAAGAGCATCTCTTGCTGAAGATCCCTGCCTACCTGAGGACTTTCAAAGGTAAACAGCTTTTTTTCCTTCATTTCTGCATTTGTGGCTGCTGCGTTTGGGTTTGTTCTCATTTGCTGTAGCCAAAGACTTTGCCACCCTGCTACTATCATCCAATTATAACATTACAAGAGCTAAGTGCTAGGCTTGTCCTCAGTCTGCCTGTTCCTACTGTTGCTTTCAGAATGCCCCTAGCCATGTGATTAGGTCTGGAAGAATCATATTATTTGTGCAACTTTATAATAACAGGAGCAATTTAAAATCTCCTTCTTCCATCTGAGTGATTGCTCAAAGCAACAACTGTGTGTCAATAGAACCAAGATATGGCTGCAGGCCTGGGCTGATTTTTAGGCTACATGTGCTCAGCCATCACCTACATCAATGGATTTCCAAGCAATAGTGACTCTAACCCCGTACATTCAGACACCCTGACACATTTATTTCAGAGCTGACTAAAATAATCTTGATTTAAATCCAAAGCACCTGATGTAGAGCAGATGATTAGAAATAAAGGGCTCACATCAAAAGGAAATTAAAGAATAAAGACAAGAGTAATAAAGTCCAGGAGAGATGATTTATAAAGGCTGAGCACACCTGTCCTATAACTCTGTGCTCTGCAGCATGGTGCTTTGCAGGACACAAACCTGAAACAATAAATTCATTCATTACTGTAATGTAGGTGCCCAGATATCAACTCTGAAGATATTCAGCTCACACAGTGCTCAGAAGACTAGTAGCAAAAAATAGTAGATGCCTTCAGTTAATCCATGCAATGAAAACCAAGGAGCCAAGTCCTGTTATTTCCCTTCTGCTGTGCTAAGGATGGAGATGCAGGAGGGCTGCTCCAGGAATGTGGCACCAGCCAGCCCAGGCAGGCTGTGGTCTCATGAGGCTGTGGCCAAGTCCAGCTGGAGAGGAAGGTGCAGAACAGCATCTGTAAGGGCAAGGCATGTCGAAGAGGCATCAGATACCATTAAAAACCCTAGCCAACTATGTATACCAGAAATGCGAAGCTGCTGGAAGCTTTTCTTGATATACAGAAAGTAAAATGACCTAGAAAAGGTCCCACGAAGGGATGTGCTTACTAGGACTGGCTGCCACGAGAGACTGTAGAGATAAGCTTTCTATTAGAGCAATAAAACCAAGACAAAAAGATATTTCCAAGTGTAATCTCCATATAATTGAAAATTGCTTAAATAACGGGCTATCTGGCCTAAAAAAACATGTCCCAGCATATAAATTCATTGATGAGATGAACTCTGAAGACAGGTAGCATTCACAGTGGTGCCTGGAATACCAAAGCTTATTTACACAAACCATACCTGAACACTAAAACACAGGTAAATGGGAACATTATTTGGCCCTGGGCAGCGAGTCCTAAAGCAAAGCCCAGACATTCCAGTTTGCAGCCAGTCACCACCAGCTTCGAGGGTATGTAGATGTCCAGGGGCTTGCCTACAGCAGCCGAGGTGGAGCTATAAAAATTCTCTTCCTTAAAATGCAATTGGTTATTTTGATCAATTTTACTCTTGAAAAGTGTAAGAAATTGGAATGTTTCCCAGCAACAAATTCCAGCACTTCTGTGCACTAATATACTCAGGGAATAAAAGAGTCAGGTCCTGTGCTGCATTTAGCATGAGTTCATTTATAGTTTTAAACCATAAGATATATTTTTTGTACACAAAGTGTACAAAATTGTACAAAGAGGTATACTGTGAGAGGTAGTAGTTTTGATGGAAAATAATAGTTTCTTGCTTTGATAACGGCATGACCTCACTTTCCAGTATTCAGAACTAAAACAGCAATTTGGAAAGGCAATTAGTTTTTTAAAGCCAAGAGAGTATTAAAATAGCTTTCCTTGGTAATGAAGAAAAATAATGAAATCCAGAGTGTTAAGCTAAGCTTTTCAATATTTTTATCCTTCTGTGTGTAATTAACTATTAGTTAGGAACTGCTACACTCTCTTTAGCAGAAGGGTAGGACTGTTTAGTGATGTAATAATCTTTTTTCCTAAGTAACTAAAATATCAGGAACTGTAGAGAACTGAGGTTCTCTCTCCACACTTAACTCCTGGCGACTAAGTGCATGTTTTTATCGCACTCACTTTAGGAGCAGTACCCTCAGAAGCCCTGTGGTACCTCCACATTTTCCTGCAGTCTTCCTCCTCCCCATCTCCTTTCTCTTGATTACCAAAACACCTTTCCCAAAGGAAAACTTTTCTATTCCTGCCCTCTCCTCCTCCACGTGGTAGGATCACAATGCAGGGAACAACTGTCACCACTCTGCATGAGCAACTTCAGTGCTACCAACAAAGTGACAACAGGAGACTAAAATGGGGAGTGGTTTAAGTTGATGAGAAGGCTGGAGACTCTCTGTCTGATTCACTGGTGTACTTACAATTTGCTCAGAAAATGACGTAACTAGCATTCCCCTGCTTCTAAGAGCAAGGCCAAGCGGTGTTAAATTCAACAATAAAAATTCCTACAAAGGTGATGGGAATGTTTCTCCCATTTTCCCCTTTTGTAAGCTGTGTAGGGCTTCTTGGAGGCTTCTGAGATTTGGAAATCTCCTAAAATTTAAATATTTCTACCAGATTCTGATTTGATAAGCTGAAGTGGCAACATGTTTATTGCATGCATACTATTTACTTTTTGTCAGCATCTTAGCATTTACAAATTAACTCCAAATGCATCCCGAGGTAGAGGACTCATGACTACCAATAGCATAGTCCAATTTTCACATCTGTGTGGTTCAGAGTTCCTGGAGCAACCCCTCGTGATAGCAACCTCATGCACCTTCCCTTGAGGTCCTCAAAGCTTGACAATACGCCTCCAAAAAAACACTGAGAAATGAAAACAAACCAAGCAAGCTCCTTCCCAAGCTTCAAAACAAGCCCCACAAGCAGTAGGTCCCTTGCTACGGGTTAACTGGGGCTGAGGAGCTGATGGTGTTACTAACTTAGTAAACAAATCTTCTGAGCTTTATGATGTGGAAGGGCCTTCAAAAGGGAGGTTCAGCACAACCTGAATTTAACTCCTGCTCTGAAGTGGCCTCGGCAGCAGATGGCTCTAGAAGGAGCGGGGCAAGGATGTGAGCTCTGGTGACTGCCTTCCAGAAAACAGTTGTTAATATGAAATCGATGAACACACAATAAAAGAAAGCAAAAACCCAGGAAGAGATCAATATTCTCACATATGTCATCTCTTCTGCATTGTTTTACATAAATCCAAATAGGAAAAGTTAGAAATTCTTCTCATGGAAGACTGAGTTGGACTTTTAACATAGAATTTACTCATTACATCACAAAATATTACCAAAACACTTATTTTGCACAGTTTCCCAGATCTCAGCACTAAGGGCACAACATAAAAAGGTACTTTGGGCTCCCATACAATTGCAGAATGAGGATTTCCAGTAAATTTTGTGATGGTAGCAATAACTGTTCACTTCTCTGCCCCTAACTTATGGGAGATCCTAGCACATGGCACTGGTGTTCAGTATCAGAAACTCCTCCTTGGTTAGCACACTGATGTAAACAAAGCTCCCTCTTTCTATTATAAGTTTTTCTATTTACATTAGATTACAAATGGGCACGTAGGGGTTGCCTTTCCAGTCTCCTCCTGCTCAGACTTTGTTTTAATGAAGACTATATAGCTCTAAATCCATGCATAGCAAAATGCAAGCTCAGTTTTTGCCTTCCCACTAAAATTCAGCAAAGAACATTATCACTTGAATTATTATTACCATTCAGACGTTGAAGCTACAGCTTTTGTAGATCTACCTTTAGACCTGAATTACAAACTGCTCAGAGCAGTATCATACAATTATTCCAGTTTTGGCTAAGTAAGACTTTAGGTTTCTCTTTCAATTTTAACACTCAACTGCTGTATGACTGTTCAGGTTCTTGTTTAATGGTAGTCAATGTCATAAACGGTTCTCCTTCAGTGTATGACCGCTTGGAAAGAAAAGACCTGTATCCCTCTCTGCTAAAGTAAGTAATAAATTTTTCACAATTACCACAGTGTTTACTCATTCAATTGTATCTACCCAGAAATATGATGTAGCTTGCTTCAACCATTAGAAAACACAGAATTCTGTCACATACTTCTCTTCCAGGAATTCTGGTGTAATAACGAAGAGCAATGAAAAAACTCATAACACAGTACTGGTTCCAGGACACGCAAAGTTCAGAGAAGAAAAGGTTACCTACCAGTTCAACTCGTCCGAAACCTCCAACTCCAAGGGTGTCAATGATGTTGAAATCAGACAGTTTCAGGTTGGCGAAGAAGGCAGCTTCAGCTTCATATCTGGATTTTTTTATGTGAAAAAATGGAAATTTCTTAGATGTGCAAACGTGAGTACTGCACAATACTGTACCCGCATGGCATGAGTGTGGAACAGCATCTACCTGCTTGATTTCCATCTTATCTCTTAGAGTTTGCTTTTATTCACACTCATCATTTCACTGGTCCCAATTAGAGCATAACTCCAATTTGCACTGTTTGCAAAGTGAGAGAAGCAGACGTACCTACTGCATGCCTACAATGCAAATATCTGGTACTGTAATTCAGCTCCAGCTACCCAACAGACACTACATTTTGACATTTTCTATTGATCTTCTTGTGAAGAGAGGGTGGGCTTTTTTTTTTTGAGTATTTTTGGAAGAAAAGTTTCTCGTAGGAGTTTCTCTTATCCACAGGCCGTCAGTACTTTCTATAAATGTTTATTGAAAGTGGCAAGATCATTAAGGTCCCTGGAGAGAAATCACAGCCAGGTTTTATGAAATCAGATCCGATAAGCTGATGGCTGGTGTGCAAATGCCTGAAATGAATGACTTCAGTCACATATTAACATTCTTACAAGGATATCTTCACTTCTTTTCCTTCTATAAACTCAACTTGGAGTAGAAATTCCAGCCCAGCAGGTCCCAAAATCCAGATGCTCTCTCTTCAGCTCATGTGCAACTGGCTTATAACAGAAGTTCACAAAGTCCTTAACTAGGGAAGCATGCAAATGCAACACATGCAAGCCTGCCAAAACAAGCTTCCCATGACTATCCTCATGAATATGATTCCTCAAAAATAGCTCCTTGTCAAGGTTTGCGGTATTTTTAGAAAAGCTCGGAAGGGAAACGGATGATCAGGATCCACCCACTCCATAAAGTTTGACATTCAGCTGCCGGAGGAGTCCCCGGGCATGTACAACCTTTGGCTTGTCAGTGACACAGACTTGTATGGGAAAAGAGCATTGATGGTATCATGAAGAGAGACATGGAAGGTGGAAAGGGGCTTGCAAATGCAGTTTTCATTATTTATCTTTAGCACTTTATCTTGCAATTAACAGGTCATAATCCACTATTTCAGCCAAATGCTTCATTTGAGCCTGATAAACATTAGAGCAAAGATAAAATATCATAGGGTTAGCCATGAGCTACCTGTCTTTTTAATGTATTTGATCCATCATGTCTGCCTCTGATCTAATTCAGTAATGGGATGGCATCGATTTGCTGACTTGCTCCCTTCCAAACAACTACTTTATTCTATTTACAACTGAAATGGCACTGGGGGAGAAAGTGGGGAAAAAAACATTTGCAGTGAAAGAGAAGAATAGAGGTGTCACAAAAGGTGAGAGATCACACAGAAAAGCCTGAAAAACAATGCAATAAAGCACAATTTTATCCTGGGGGGAGGAGGGGGTACTGTCAACAACCCAGATAAGCTCTGCTTTATTATTTATACTGTCACCAGATCCCCTCAGTGACCTTGCTCCTGTGACCACAGCAGCCTGATCGCATCTGATTTTGGAAAGTAATCAGCTCCAAGCTCGCTTTGAACTTGGGATAACCTTGCGTGCCACAACTGCTTATTGATCGCACTGATCATGAGGTGTGTGCATACTAAATCTGGAGCTGAAAGAAGCACTGCTAAGTGAAAGACACATTGGTATGTTCCCTTCTAAATCACAGAAGACACATCATTTAAGGGGTGACAGTGCAATGAGACTGGATCTAATTTTCATGATAAATGTATAGACAGCGTAAGTTATCTTTTGCTTTCCTGACCAGTTAAATACCTCTAATGATTTATAATTGCTAGAAAGATGAAATCCCATCTTGGAAAATTTCCATTCAACAGCAAAACAACTGAGGCAAAATCACTTGTCAAAAAAGCCCAGTGTTAAATTTGCCTGAGGCTTGGGATGCTAGAGGAAGGCATCCTTCGTGCTCAGGGAGGTAGGGGACCAGCCACTCTATCTTCTCTGCTGGGCAAGCCATGAGGATTACTCAATGCCGAGCAAAGACAGGATGGGACATGCGAAAGAGCAGCATGTCAGAAGTGCTAGGGTGTCCAAATACAGGAAGGAAGGAGGAAAATTATCCTGAGGAATGGCTGTACAAAAATGATGCATAGTACACATCATGTGCCACGATAGGACAAAAGTAGGTAAAATGTGCCCCTGTACTGGCAGGGCAAGCAAGATGCTGGTTCCAGTCCTTGCAAGTTCCATCAGTTCCCCTGGAAATGCCTAAGCAATGAAGCCTACAAAACAAACTGGATGCAGTTTTCTAGGTGTCTTGGAAACAAAAGAAATTTAAAAAAAAAAGTGAAAAAAACATGTGAAATCAAGCATGCAAGCCCTTCACACGCTTACTAATGGCAGTCACAGCAGAATTCTGTTTTATCCCCAGCTACGAAGGTCAAAGTCCCCCCTTCAAATCAAACTCCTACAGACTAACAAACAGGAGTTACACACTTCGGTCTTGGAAAGCTTAAGAGTAAATCTCTTCAGTCACTTAAATAATAAGTTTCCAAGTTTGAATATTCTCAAGTCATCTAATTAGTGAGACAGCAGAGCATAATCCTCATCCTAAAACTTAGAACATGTATTCAACTGTCATGTTTCAACTTTGTTAATTTGAGCACATCACTCTCTAAACAAGAATACCAGGGCTTTGTAGCATGTCCTCTATAAAAGTCTAGGGAAAAAAATATAAGGGATATCTTAATTTTAACCTACGAAGCAAAGAGGAGTCTTCTGAAACACTGGGAGAGCAGTGCAAAGAAATACAGAACTGGCCAAAAAAATTTGGTAAGTCTATAGGAACATGCTCAGATCTGCTCTGCTCAGATGCTGCAGAGGATGTTTGGCATATTCCCTGGGAACATAACAGAGATAGGATGAATGACAGAGAAGGTCTGACCACACCTGTGCAAGCTGATGGGGAAATAACTATAATAGCATTTTGTGGGATAAATATCTGTGTGTCAGGTCAGAGCACATTCACTCTGGGTACCACTTTGCAGATGCCCTGGTCTCTTCCCATCTGATACTCAGAAGTCTAATGGGCAAGGCAGCTGTATTTTAAATAAGCAGCCACATACAGGTAATCCAAAATTTGTCAAAGAGAAAAAAAATGGGTTTTTGATCTCTGGATGAGTTGGTGATTGAAAATATTCCTATTTTAAATTCTTACATTAATTACACACAAAAAAAAAACAGATACAGAGAACTTGTCAAAACAGAACATGATACAAATAGCAAGGAATAACAAAAAATCTGTGTTTCGCAGCATCTTTACAAAGCGCCTGCTCCCCTTTATTAAAGAGCATTTAAAATTTAGACTGCGATTTTCAGAAGAGCAAGGTATCAACTCCCACTGCACTCTTAATGGAGCTTTTTTTTGTGTAATGTAAACAGCATTTAGTAACCTACCCTACAGAACCAGCCTGACCAAGGCTCACGGTTTACTCCCGCAGCTAACAGGAGAGGTACCTTCCCCACTGGGAATTTCGGAAAACAGCACAGAGAAGGAAACAATCACAGCGAGGTCACACGTGAGCATCATGCAGAGTCTACCAAGCTCTTCTGCAAGGTTTCTTGCAAATCTGAATGACAGAGATAACTACTCAAATCACATTCAAACAGTTTGTAATGAGAACTGGCTTCTTCTTATGGAAGAGCGGGGGTGTGGGACCACTATTTCTCACTCACCAAATAATATGAATACCCTTAAGGAGTCACTAATTAAAAGGACTTGATGTTTGTTCATCTTCAGCGTGTACAGCCGTTACATGTGAGAAAGCAGAGTTCTCAGGGAGATCATGAGTAAATGCCATTGTCCACATGTCCTTTACTTTGAAAAAGCAGCACCAGTGCCACAGCTGAAGCTTTTGGGCAATGCCTGTCATGCAGAGCAGGAGAGGAAAACGTGGCTTTCTGCACTGCTGGAAATTTCCAACCATTTAAATAAGCAATTGCTTCACAGGACAATGATTACTCTGAAACACATTTCAAGCTTTTCTTCCCAAAACTATAAACACAAAAAAATCAGAAGCATCATAACTAGGCAGCTAAAAAGAATAGAAGAGAAAATGATGGGAGCAAAGGTTTGTAATTACCCAACTGCTCAGCTTTACTAAACTAGCTCATGATTCCTATCACATGTGTTGGGAAACATTAGACATCTGTTACCAAACAGTCATCTTGATATAAAACTTGGCTTCTTTCTGCCTGTGTGCTGCCAACTAGATGTAAATTCTAACCAAATGGGAACCAACCACCAGCTCCTCCATAAGCGAATGTAGTAATTTTGGTTGGATAAAAATCAGGATTTTGGAGCCTTCCTCACCGAGAGACACTTGTTCATTTGACAGCTATTTTGTTGGCCTTACACTCAGTTTTGCTGGTCCAGTTACTATAGCACCCATCATAGAGGCAATGCTCTTTTGCAAATAGAAATACAGAATCTCTGCAAAGACCTGAATAAGCTGAGTTGCAATGGTTGGATAGTGACGATCAGCTCCAGCCTGCAAGAAAGCACATGTCCAATAAGCCTGAAAGCCACAAGTGGGGTGGGGAAAAAAGTCTCACAAAAGCAAGCTGTGCTTTGGTGCCTGCTAAATTTATCTCATTAGTTTAAACTTAAACCTAAACCTAAAACTTATTAGTTTTATCTCAGTGTACCTCCACATCGTTCTTACAATGTATGGCTAATTTCTTTCTAGCATTCTGCTTTAATTGATGCTCCACTTTAAAATGAGTCTGTAATAAATGAAAGACAAAATTGCCTCAAATCTTCATTGCTGTCAGTATTTCTTTCTGTACCTCTGAACATACACATTTTAGCGCTGGCAAAATAACCAACCTGGGACTACTCGTGGCATCCAGCTGCTGTTTGGCTGACCGCTATCCTGAAGTTACAGAAAAAATTCTGGAGAGATTAATGCTATTAAGAGGGATGAAATTCCAAACATGAATGAAGAGCAGCAGAAGATATGGATTGATTCACGTAACGAGGAGGCTTTGTGTCTGAAAGCGATGCAAGGTGAGTAGATGCGGCAAATGATCCTACAGCTCCCAAGCCCTCCCTGGCCAGCCCTTTGCCTGCCTGCCATGACTGCTCCAAAAACCAGGCGTTTCAGAGTGATCTGGGGGAACAGGAGTCTATGAATGGTCATAGGGGTGAAAGGAATAAAAAGCACTTCATGCGTTTCCATGAGATCCTTACCTTCAGCTACGCCCTGGTTTGTGTGGGGCTCAGAGGATTAACCACATACAGAAGCATGGCACAGCGACACTGTATTTTACACAACCAGCAAGATCCAGAGCCTGGAAATGCCTGAAAGCAAATTCTGGAGAGGCATTGAGAGCAATTCTCTATTCCATTATGGTGCTGCCATTCCTCCTCTCAGAGGTCCCACCCCTGTGCAAAACACTTCTGTTCCAGGGTCTGATCAAGATACAGCTCCGTTGGAGTCAGCACGCACTTTGGGTGGGGAGATGCCCTTGGACAAACCCCAAAACCAAGAGTATGAACCCAGAACCCTATTGGGAAGACTGCAATCTGGCTATTCCCACAAAGTGCAGAATGGGCTTACATTGGCCGAAAGGGAGATGCTTGTCCCAAAACTGCAGACAGGCAACAGAAGCAGAGAATAAGTATTTCCTGAGTATCCTTACTCCCTCTGTGTGGGAAACATCTACATTTGGTGTTTCTTCCACTGATATCAGTTGTCTGTCTCTCCCATGACATACAAATGTACCTTTTCGCTTTCAAATGTCCCTTTCAGATACATGCTGTGACCAGTAAGAACAAAAATAGCAAGAAAAAGACTGGCTTCTTACCTACTTTACCGTCAACCATGTAACATTACAGAAAAAGCTGAATTCATTTCAAACTCCATCTCATTATTGCAATTTATTGGCTCATTCACAAATACATAATCACAAAATTGTACCAGGACATCTCCATGAAGAGTGAAAGCAGGAAGACACTGATCAGAGACACCAAGCTTTTGGATAAAAATACAGGCACAAAACGATTGTGGCTTGTCCCATCAGCAACAACATTAGCCAGGGGCACTGATGTGCCATTGTCCCAACCCCAAAAGGGATTTTCTGCTCTTTCACAGAGTCACAGATCTGAAGCAGGTTATTATGCCCATAATTATTCTCTGCACAGTATATGCTAACCTAATGTTAACCCATTCTTGAGAGGGATGGGCGTTATCCACAGATCTTGACTGTTGGGGCGAGGATTTTCTTGCAGCTGAGGATTTGCTGCCCTCCATCAAGGGAGAGCATGGAAGAAAAACACTGATCTTCCACTCTTCTGTTTTTTTTTTCTAATTGCAAACAACATTGAAAAAGCAAAAGGTATCTATATTTCTATCTACTCATACATATAGTTGTATAACTATCTGCCTACGGATACATGGAGACGTATATCTACAGATATACGTAGATAGAAATACACCTTTTACTTTTTCAATGTTCTTTGCCATTAGAAAAAAAAATTGAAGACTGAAGATCAATACAATGTTTTCCTCCTTGCTCTTCCTTTGTGGAGGGCAGCAAATCCTCACTGGCAAGTCATTCATAGAAAGACAGATATAAGGAAAAAGTATGATAATGGTAACATAGCTTCTCCTTAGTTCAGGTCTCCTTCTTCCAGACTACCTGTCTGAGGTCAGCAGTGCAGTGGCTTTAATTCCTGATTTAGCTGCTACCACTTCTTTCTGTCTTCTATCTTTGACTGAAAATCCAAATCAGAGAGATTTCATTTGGATTTTTAAAAGCAATGTGCTAGGGACGACTGTGCAATTGGAAGCTGCAGCTGCATGGACAATTGCATTGAAAAGAAAGGTGGTCTTTCTTTTCAAGTTCATGCTGTCAGGGCAGTGAATTTCTCTTTGACCTACCAGCACTTGAACTTGCCGCGTACTTGCCTTTAATAACTTTGAAATCAGGAGAAATAGCATACCTCCTGGTTTAGATTTTCTTACAGAAAGTGAGCATTTGAGTTGCAGCTAAAACAGACATTAAAGCTATGGCATCTCTAACTTCCTCTGGAAGGGGAAGGAGATCTGAAATTAAAAACATAAAGTTAAAAAACTACCAGAGAAATGATCTTCCCCCTGTTTAAAAGCATGTTACTTTTCAATTAGAACTCTGCAATGTGAACACAGTGTTATGCTGTTATATTAAGCTGTGCTCATTGTGAGTTGTTTCAGCAGTTAAGCAAATAAGAGATTTGTTTGAATTACAGGGCTTTAAAGACTTTCTATCGCACAGAGGCCAATTTCCCTGAGAAATGTAATTGAGTTTACTCAAATACAGTCAGTTACAACAGTTCATACAGACTTTCTCATCATCCAAGCTCTTTAAAAAATCTTAACTTTTAAGCTAATATTGTTGAATTCCTAAATGTGACAAAAGTTTGGTAATATCTTCTTAAACAAATTATGCCTATTAGTTTCTGTGCCTTCTGTCTAGCACAAGCATGAGCACTGCAGTGGGACATTATATGAACATAGGACAAGCATGGAAGTACTTCATTAGAAAAAAACCCTACAGACCAAAATTTACAGTTTTCCATATGTCTGTTGAAGGAACCTGTCCTCTTGTAACATGGGGCAATGTATCACTTCTTCAAAGCGCATCTACGCATGTGTATGTGTCTATATGCTCACAATCAACTTGATCAGAGAAACCCCAACTTCTCTCCAATCCTAGCAGATGCAACAATCTCTTATGAACGTGGGTGTATTTTGATTGCCTGCCCCCTGTTATTACTACACAATACTATTCACTCATATGCCAGAAAGCAGCAAAAAATTCCCTTGGATGAACCAAACATGATTTCTTCCCTTGCTGTTTTGATGAAACAGTTCGCATAAGCAGAGTTTTTGTATCACTGATTTTCAGGTTTTTTTTGTTTTTTTTTTCTGTTAAACAGAAAAACAACAAGGTTAACTGGATCATTCTTACTGTGAAATACCTGCTAACAAAAACTCATGGCAAATGTCTGATTGCAGTATAAAAGCCTGAGCTGAAGCAGTTGCATACAGCTACCAGTTCTCCAAACTTCTCCTTTTCTTGCCACCTGGATCACAGCCATGAGAAATCTGACAGCTCTTGGCATTGGTCTGGGTCTGGAAACAGGTGAGAAAACTCACAGGTCTGTTTCCAGAAGAATAAATGCATCACTTTCAACTGGCATATAAACCATCAGCTGAGTGGGGGTTGATAACACCGCATGTGAAGCAGAGTTCTTTCAACAGAGTGCCAGGGCATCAGGGTGATTTTTAGGGGACTGAGTCCTTGGTTTTCACTGAAACTCAAAGGAAGGTGCAGATAAAAACACAAAGGGGTGTCTGAGTTCTGCTGGAAAAATCACCAACAGGCCAGCCTACCTGCTTGCTGCGCTGAGCTCTGAACTGCCACCACGTGTGCAGGCAGTGGGAAGCAGAGCAGCAACATGCAGCATTGCTGTGCCCATAGTGAGCCCACCCAAACTACCTGTGCTGCTTTACAAATGCCCTGCTGAACCCAGGTGGGTATTATATCAGCCTGGGCTCCATTTCACAACTGTACCAGTGCTACTGACACATCACCGAAATGTGCATTTTATCTTCTCAATCCATGTGGTTGTCCTTTTTTCTCTAACGAAACAGCCCAATGCTTCCAACAAGAATCTCATTCAGCATCCCACTTTTGAAAGTAACATTTCCACTTTTGTTACATACCTAATGTCAAGAACACCCTGAAATAGTTCAAACAAGATACACAACAGAATAGACTTACAAAACCATGACTTCACTCAATTTCAGTTAAAAGGGGTGGAGGGAGGAAGTGGAGTATTCCTTCCTTTGGTGTTGTTTCCTGCTCTGTACAGTATTAAAAGACAATGCACAAGGATTGGTTTCTTTTTTCTTTTTCTTCTTAAAAACAAGCAAATAAGCAAACAAAGAAACCCCAAACTCTGGGTGTTGCTAGCTAGAGAGCAAAGAAACTGCCTTATTGACATTGCATCTCTATCTTGGCTCAGCAGTGTATGGTAGGCTGGATTAAGCTCAGGGTTAGCAGTGGAGAAGTAAAACATGGAAAACCTACAATTCTGAGACAGGCAGCAACAGCACCACCTGAAATTCCACAGGAAACATAATTCTAAGGAAAAGCAAAATTTTCATGGTACCTCAAACACTGCATTGTACCTCAAACACCCTCACTGGACAAAGGTGGATATTATATGCCTTAGCTCACTGCATTGCACTGAGTTTCATGTCCTGGCCCCCCCACCCCTACTCCTAAGAAAGCTGTTGGCGTTTTCCACAGCTGTGCCCATTACAAGTGTGGGGTTAGGATCAAATTGCAAAGAAACATTTATCGTGCTCCATGACACATACATTGCAAAGAGAAAACTCTAATGTCTGGCTGATGAGATTAAACTGAGAGCCTAATGCACTTCAGCTGGTTTTTTAATCTTCGCTATTCCAGCACCCAGCAGTGTTATGCCTTAATGGCCTTCTCCGCATATCTATTTTCTCATACGCTAACACTAGTGTGAATAAGCAACATTTTTGAATAAGATATTTGATTTATGTTGTTGGGTTGCAGCACAGCTTTTAAAATCCCGTTGCATGCTGACATGCCTTAAGTCAAATGCAGTTCACTGAAGAACTGCTCGGGAGTTTTTGCCCATAACGTATTAATTCCCTCTTTATTATTCCTAAGTCACTGGTCAGTCCTGAGATCAAATTAAGACTGAAATCCCCAAATTCACCTGCTAAGCCAACTACAGCTTTGGTGCAAAGAGTGATACCAAATTATTTTGTAGCACACAAATGTGAATTTTTAAAGTAATATAAAGGCAGTGAAAAATGAACTTCCCATGAGTGGTTGCTTGTCTCCGCTGACAATTATCCTTCAATAATTTAGAAGAACAGTGTTATGGTAAAGAAGACAGACCTCTTATCTCTTCATTAGTTCTGAATTTAGTTTTTTGGATCTGTAGACAGAAGGTTGCATGAAGGGTTTTTCTTTTTACCCTTCTGGCTTACTTTTGAGAAGATATCTATGGATTTCTCATTTTTTTTTCCTTTGGTAAACACCATGCTTGGAAGCACTCAGGAAAAAAAGCATTTCACATTAAAATTCAAACTGAACTTTTTGTGGTCAGTGAATCCCAACCACCAAGCTTGGTCGAAGCGTGTCATTGTGCATCACAGCCAAACACTAAAGTTATTTTAAGGCAGCATATCAGAGTCACTGTGGAACAGCCATGGCCAACTTACAACATTAGAAAGCACTTCCTAGGAAAGTGAGATGTGATCTCAAGGAAAATTCAGTCTAATTACAGCTTCACATTTCTCAAATCAAAGTTAATTCTGCTCGCTGCTCTTCTACTTTACAAAATCTCATGATCTAATTAATGTATTGCAAACTGCTAATTGGTTCCCATGAATCCTAAATCTGCGCATCTAACCACCTAAACACTTAATGGCCCTTTTGCCTCCACACTTAATGCAGGACTATGTTGCTTGCATAAGTAAATGCTCTCCATGGCAACAGCAATCTCACCGAGCAGACTTGATTGCTGTATTCTTTCTCCAGACTTTTTAAAACTATGGAGAACAAACCGATATACTACTGATGTTAGACATATTTATTTGCCCAGCTCACCATGTTTACTATTTATTGCACATTTTTTAAAGTCCTGCAGTTTTCAAGCAACAGTGAGCTCACTGTTTTACCCAGTGACTTGTATGACTTTATTTCCTGTTTTTAAAAGGCCCTAATTCTCTAGGAGAAAATCACTTGCTAGAAGGCTTCCAGTTTGAGGATTGCTCACAAGTAAAAGTCTACCTTGAGTGAACTTGTGTCCCTTCTCCAAGGGCTGCCCAGAGCCGGTTCTGCAGTGTTTCCTGGAATCTCTTCCAAATTCTCAAGCAGACCCATGTGCACTAGGACCTGGAGATTCTGTTGGAGCTGATGGGTGAACGATACTCTTTTTTCTTTATTCAATTAAATGGTTCCCCCAAAATAGCCATAAATCACTGAAGATGAGCTGTTCGTTGCACTGGGGTCACAGAACAAAGCCTCCAAAAGCTTTATTGCAAAACGATCATTTAGCAAATGTCAGAATGCTCCAGCCATGCTGGCACTGCTGAAGTTGTTCCATCCTGTATGTTTCATCCTAATTTACTTTGAAAAAAGATGACGTGTAAGGAGAAGGCGGGGAGGAAGGGAATATTACATAAGATCCTACTGAAAAAGCGGGAGCAGGCAGGAAGCTGATTTTTCCTTACAAAGCAAGTACGTGTGCATACAAAGAGAGATTTTCCCTCTGCTTGTTTATTCTGGCAGGCAGATGAAATTGTGGGAAGAGATCAGTGAAACTGAGTCCCACATAACCAACCCTGTCTCCAGACTATCCTGTACTAAATCTTCTTTTAATTTGACTTATACGCTAAGATTTTGCATCCTTGTTGTGAGCATCACTTTCAAAAGGAAAATCAATGTCTTGGACCCTGTGGGATACAGAGGCAGGCTCTGAGGTCATTCGGGACAGGTCACTTCTGCTCTCTGGGATTGGCACTGTGCTCCGGCAATCTGGAAACACTCTGCAACATCACAAAGACTATTCTCGGGGTCATCTCCTCCTTCAAGATGATACATGGCATGGAAATGGGACCGTGGTTACTGCCACTTCAGTCAATCTCTTCACCATCTGGAAGAGGTCTGCTCACCCTGAAGGACACAAATACTTGCTTTCTTCAAAAGGTTGCACAGGTTTGTCCTACTACTGGGTGACTGCAACAGGACATGCTGCCATGTTCTCACTGTCAATGGTTCGACTTGTCCACAGCTACCTGGAGAGTCATTCGATGGTCTTCCATCTGGATGGAAGATGTTTTGGGGCAGGTGATGCTCCGGTTGCACCCAAGGGGAACAGAAGACAAAGACTATGAGGGATGAAGAAGAAGAAAATGCTCAGCACTACTACTGAAGAAGCTCCCCATAAGAGGAACACAGTGTTCTGAGATTTAACATAGCTGAAGGTCTGAAAAGAGGCTTAAAATAAAAGCACCACTCTTGCACTTCAAAATTTAAAAAGAGTAATTCAGTGAGTAGCAGCAGCACGTAAGTGGCCAGAAGCATCTAGCAAAAACACATCAAACATGGACGTGGAATAGGTCAGAAGGAAGCTGGTGGGGCTGAACAGCAGGACAAGATGGTATATTAAAAGCAAGGCATCTTTCAAACATGAAGCAGCTTCAAACAAATCAAAAAAGAGAAAAGAAAAAAGAAAACAAAGAATCAAACCCTGTCCAATTAAAAGGAAAAACAACAGAAGGCCGGCAAAAAAAAAAAAAAAAAAGCTTGAAGTTACAACTTCAAAAGCCTTGATAAATCCTTCTCAATCACAGAAACAGCAAGGAGTCTGACCATGGGCTGTAGGGTCTCCAGGGGCTTGTGTACTCCAAAGAGCATGCTGAGAGGAACAAAGCCATGTGAAGGAAAGCTCGGTGCACTTTTACCCCTGGGTTCAGCAAGGAAGATCCTGGGGACACCCTGCTGATGCACTCCTCTTTCCTCTTACCAGAGTAACCAGCACTAGTCCAAGTGCCAGAAGGGGATCCAAGCCCACTAAATGAACATGAATATATCCCCAAGCCCAGCTGGGGATATATTCACCCAGCACTTCTGGATGAACTCAAGGCAAACTACGAGCTGTGGTTTATAACCAGCTCTGCTCACAGAAGGATGGAAGTGTCATTTTGATAGGATCCAGAGTGCTGTATACCACTGAGCCCAACATCTGTCCTAACAGAATGAGTTGACACATGAAAAAATTCAACTGCTTTGGGGAAGAGCCAACATGCTCCACAAGTCTACTGGAGTTCTTTGATGGAGTCGACATGCACATGAGCAGGCGAGGTCTGGTCGATAGAGTTGGCTTGGATTTTCAAAAGGCAATTCACAAGGTTTGTTAGAGAAATTAAGCTGCCATGAGATGAGAGGAAAGGTCTTTGCATTGATTATAAAAAGGTTAAAATAGGAAACAGTAGATACAAATAAATGGTTGGGTTTCCTAATGGATGGAGGCTAATAGCACTCAAATCTCTTCTGTTCAACATCTTTATAGATGATCTGTAAAAGGGAGGAATAAGTAAAATGACAACATGTCAGGGATAGTAAATCACTAAACCTAGCAAACAACAGCACAATGTGAAAAAAATACAAAAGAACTTAAAGATAATGAGAGACAAAGTATTAAATAAGCTTGAAATTCTAAAGAAACGCAGTGACAAAAATCAGGAAAAAAAAATTCCTAATTTACACATGTAACAATGGGCTGATTTGGCCACCTTTATTCCCCATCCCACCTCAAAAACTAGAGTAGAACTGGAAAAAATACCAAGTATAACTGTAAGGAGCACAGGTCTAGATCAGTTCCTGTTGCAGGAATAACTGCATTAGGGATTTCCTCATGGGAAACAGGCAGCTCAGGAGATGAGAAAGGTCTAGAACTTACATGTGATGTGGGAAGTAGCTAGGCAGATTTGGGGGAAAAAATCACTAAGGGCTTCTATATAGATAGAAAGCAGCCATATGCAGGAAATCCCCAAGTCTCAAATCACTGGTGAATGGTGGATCACCAATCAATAAGCATCTCATTGGCTCTTTTTCTTTTTCATAGGTATCTGCTGTTGAGCACAGAGACAGGATACAGTGTTAAGCAACATCTTTCATCTGACCGACCCAGTGAGGCCAGCTGTTGGCACTTCCAAAGTATCTGTATATAAATAGACAGGAATAGATTGAGAAACTCAAGGACCCTTCTTGTAACAGATAAAAGCACCGAGTCAAATAGAGAGCTGTGCCTGGTGCCTGATCTGGATGTCTGTTTTTGTTCTACAAGGGGAGAGATGAGCTGTTCAATCTTACAACTTGTCTTGACTCAATAAAAGGAAAATTTTATCAGACTGTATTTAACATATGGTGGCTCACATAAAGAAAAAAACATGGCTTTCACTTATTCACTGATGCAAATCCTATATTCACCACTTGAGAAAATTGCCAAGTGCTTTGTCAACATTTCAATATTATCATGTGCTAATTAGAGAAAAGAAAAAAAATAAACCAAACCACCAAAACCCCCAAGCTTCTCTACTGCAGATCACTCCTTGGCTTGAAAAGTGATGCAAGTTGTCTCATTTTGGGAATGTCAGGAAGCTGGAAGGATCAAAACTCCTCAGATCACAGCAGTACAACAACTCATTTGCCATTCTTGTAATGGAGGAAAGTACTTCCTAACACACCTCCCAAGTGCTCAGCTTGTTTTGGAGATGGGCTCAGGACATGCCAAGAGTGGAACATGACTTGCATCACTGAGTGCTCGTACACTGCATTGCTGAAATGTCACTGGCTACACATTGTCTACTTGGTTCAGTGCCCCAAATCTGCATAATTAAATTCAGTAAAAGTAATGCTGGATGTACCAGCACATATGGACAGGAGACTTGGAGAGGACTAAAGGGTTCTGCTGACAAATGCTGACGATAACTGACAGAGAACCAAAAGCAATGAGTTTGCTGGAAGCTTGTTAACATCCCTTTGCAGACTCACACCCGTTTTCCAGCCAGGACAACTTCTGAAGGGCACTTTCCCATACTTCCACTGGAGGGCAGGAATATCTCACTTATCCACTGGTGACCCATCAGCTCATTGGCACAGGCTTAGATGCTCAGAAAAGCTCTAGCAAGGTCTTGCCTTCAGGAGACTTTCTTGTATGATCACAGATTAATTCATTTTCTATCCTATGTTTAGGAGTAGCTTCATTTTTATTTTAGCTTCATTTTTATTTTTTTTCAGAATAATATCATTACTTCCAAAAAACATTACAACTACATTAGGTTTACCCTAATGTCTCATATAGCATTGCAATACCCCCCCCCCCCCCCCGCAATACCTCTCAAATACCTTTCCTGTAGATAATAAATGTACTGGAAGTACTGTGCTGAATGGTAGGTTATAACCTCACTTTTTCCCCAGGAGGCAGTCAAAACATTTAAAAATGTTTGCAGAGTTGATCTGTAACGTTTGTAGCTAAATTAATGAAAACTGTAATCAAGAGCAGAAGTAGTGTACACAGGAACAAATCCGATATGCACTCTTCCGCTAAGGGAAAAGGTACACATTAGAGTTATTGGAAAGGTTGTGGATAAGGCTGATTCCCTGGACAATTTATTTGGTTTCCAAAAGGCATCTCAGAAGATTGCCCAGCCAAGGCAATTAAGGACACTAAGCTGCCAGGAGATACAAGAGAAGACCTAATGGATAAATAATTGCTTCAGGGAGTGGAAGTCAGTCACCTGCCATCCTGCAGGGCACTGTGCTGTAATCTGATGGATTTCAGCTTCATCTGGATAAAGGTTCGACAGCGAGGTCATGAGGTTTTCTGTTGACATTAAGCTATTCAGAGAGGTAGAAAAAAACAGGGTGAACCACAAACAGATGCAGAAAGACCTGAGGAGATTCAGTGATTTGACAATAAAATGTCAGATAAACAAAACAGAGATGAACTTCTGTACACAGAAAAAATAACCTAAATTATGCATATGATGAGCGCTGAGAGGATCAGCCAGTCCCATGAAAGCAATGGTTTAGCAGTCAAGAATTGTAAAAAAGACAAACTGAATGTCAAGGATTTCTAGTAAGGAACAAAGAACAGCATGCCTGTGTGTGCAAACCTACAGTACTTAGTAGCTCCTTGCCCTTCTGGTTCACCCTGGTACAGATACAGTGCTACTGAGAAATAATAAGGTTGGTTAAAGGGAAAGACTTCTACATGAATAATGATTGACTAAGCCAGGACTCTTGAGCCTGAAAACTGTCTGCAAGTTGGCATTTTCAAGATTTACTTCATATTTGGAAGTACCTATATGCTTTATATCTCAGCATTAAGATCTGAGCAATATCTAGGTAATACTGAGCACAGTCTGCTATTGGGAACTCTTCTCCAAATTAAAGCATCTAAGTTATAAAAAGTAATCCTTCTACAATTAAAACCAGAAATGACAAAATTGTCTTGCTGTTTCCTACAATAATCCTGTGTTAGCCTCTAAAGTGGGAGGCAATTCTGCAGGCGAAATTTTTCCCAGTCTGTTTCTTTCTCTGCCAGCTACATTTCAGTCCATGAAGGGAAGACAGAAGGATGGTGCCAGCTTCAGCTCTGACTTGGCCTTTCTCTTTTGACTTCTGATTCATTTGCTTAATCTCTCCACATCTGTTTCCTTATTTATAAAATGAAGACCCACTGGGAGACTTATTTAAGAAGGGATCATCCGTGGAATGTGTGGGATCAGCTCAAAAATCCATTTAGCTCAGTGTGTGCTCTGGAGAACAACCATGAGGATGCTGAGGGATAGGCAGGGCAAGCCTGCAGCGCCAGTTCCTTGAATATTCAATGGTTTCACAGGAGCTACTGTAGATGTGTTACATGACGAAGCAGCATTTTGACACCAGGATGATCCTTGTAGTCATCATCCTCAGAAAAAGTTCCAAAACAAGGGCTTCAGGGGCAGGAAACATAGCTTAACATCTCACTGGCCCAAATAAGAAGAGGACTATGCCACCATTTGTATTATTGCAATAAATACAAGGTTGGTTTTTTTTTTCATTAAAGTCTTAAGTTTAATGAATCTTTGTGCCACAAAGACGCTTCTTCCAACAGAAACCTAAGCAGTCTCAAAGGAATGATCCTCTTTATTCCATGATACGATACAAAGATCAGATCAAAGCAAGCAATTTTTGTATTGCAAACACTTCTCCAATATCACCCACTGGTTACTTTATATGCAAAATCTTTCATCCATTCCTGCTCTCAAAGAGACTCACGCACTTTTT
This sequence comes from Numida meleagris, assembly GCF_002078875.1. Classification (NCBI taxonomy): domain Eukaryota; kingdom Metazoa; phylum Chordata; class Aves; order Galliformes; family Numididae; genus Numida; species Numida meleagris. The sequence goes on from NW_018362987.1 coordinate 970,929, forward strand.
TAATTAGCTCTTTTTCAAGCTTTTTCAGCATCCTTTATAAACAGCAAAGTTCTAACTGCTATTCACTAATAAGATAGAAAGACCCAATAACATTTCCTTCTCCACATAATAAAAATAATACTTAGCCAAAAGGTAAACACTGACTCCTGGAGAGGAATTATGCAGACAAACTTGGTTTCTGATAAAGACTGTCTTCCTGCATTTCCCTTCTGCTAATGGCTATGCTGTCACTTGAAACTCCCAAAAGAGAGTTAATGCCTTCTTCTTTTCCTGGAATTAGCAGCAGTGGTTTTGAATTAGCTTTCCTTGCCACAACACAGAATTGATAATGAATTAGAAAAGGGCTGAACTCAGCTACATGCCCAACAAGCATAACTGTGAAATTTTTACCATAAGGCACTTCAGTGTCAAACGCCACTGACTCCTGATTAAAAACACGCAGCCCAAGGAAGGTCAGAACAATTTCTAAGGGATACACAGGTATTACGAATGTCTGCATCCAGCAGGACAAACTAATAATAATTAGATAAAGGTTTTTTTTTTAAATAGACAGCAGTGTTTCATCTCATATATTTGCTAGTAGAGCAGGTTTCAGTCCTTTCTAGTCAAGACCTGCAAGAGCCCTCTTCACAGCAGTTGTGGTGTGGGGCTCCAAACTGGCAGAACCACTCATCTGGGATTGCAGAGGGAAGAACAAGCCAATTTAGCCAAAAAGCTGTGAAACACTCTTTTCTGCCCTCATTTCCAGCCTGAGAGGGAGGTGCTGGTGCTGGGCAAGTGGCTGCAGAGGTGTGCTGCCCTGTGATGAGCAGCCACACTGAAACATGCTGCCCTCTGCCTTTGCTGTGTATTCTTCTCCCCTGCTATTTGCTTCCCGCTTAGCTGCTCTGATACTCTACCCTCCTCCTGTATATCTCTTGATTGTTCTACCTGCTCTTTTTCTTTTTGATCTGCAGTGCAGGCTGCCTTCCCCAAAAGCAGAGAAATGTCAGTGAGAGATGCTCCTTTGTCATACTAGCCATGTAGGATGTAAAATTCCTGCCTTTCTAACATCAGGTCTGTGCACCACTCATTTTTATTGTTTTAAAATCATAGAGGCAAAGAAAGTGGAGGCTTGGGTAAAATTCCCTAATTAATTCTGTGTCTTCACCCTGTTTGATTTATTCACTGCTGACACCACTGGGCTATGGCAGCTTCAACCCATCCTTCCTGCCATTTTTCATCTAACCCTTAGTTTTTATACCTGTTCCTTGCTATGGCAGAATTGAGGGGCAAGAGGTTTGTCAGAATTGCCTGCCTCCTTGGAGACACTACACAATTTTGACGAACTTCCTTTTGTTCCTGATGGATTCTGATTGTTTGGATACTCCCCAGGAGCAGGCACAACTCTAGATGCAAGTCCCATGGTGGGAACCAAGAAGTTTAAGCACACCAGGAGGGACATAGCTCTGTTGCCTCTCCTCCTCCTTGGGAAGGAGTGAGGAATCCCAAGGCTCCGGCATCCCACGTTCGGATGTGTGTGGGAGTCAGGAGCCATGAGCCAGAGGGATCACATTTCTCCACAAACCAAAAGGCTGAGAGCACCCAGTAGCCCAGATGAATGGGCAGCACACAGTAGCTGACATTTCTGAGTTCAGGTCAGAGGTGTGAGATCATGGCAGCTTTCCTTCTCTGGCTCTTCCTGCGGGGGCTGCAGCAGAGATCCTGTGCCTATTGTGGGGGCTGACCTCCCAGAAGCTGCCTGTGATCTGAACCAGGAGGCCACGCCTTACTTCAGGAATTCTCACAGTGGGGCTAAAACTGATGCCTGGGTCTTCAAACTCTGTGACACAGTCAGCCTCTATGCATGGCCATCTGTTCTTTGTTACTTCCAAAGCTGTGATGCTATAAGCTGTTTTAATTGAATGGGCTACATCGTTAGTAAGCCTTTACGAAGTAGTCAAAAAAACACTGGGGAGGTCCAAAGCCTTCAGTGAAGGTGAAGGAGACCACTTTTTGGAGACCTCTGAGTTCTGCCCAGAGCCTTGGTTCTCTCCCACCATGGAGATGCGCAGCACCAGGAGTGATGGAGAGCTGGTGGCCTGTCAGTGCTGGGGCCTGTCCTCTTCAATATCTTTATTGATGACCTGGATGAGGGCATTGAGAGCACCCTCAGTAAGTTTGCAGGCGACACCAAGCTGGCAGGAAGTGTCAATCTGCCAGGGGGTAGAGAGGCCCTACAGAGAGATCTGGACAGGCTGGATCTCTGGGCTGAAGCCAGTGGGATGAGGTTCAACAAGACCAAGTGCCGGGTCCTGCACTTTGGCCGCAACAACCCCAGGCAACGCTACAGGCTTGGGGCAGAGTGGCTGGAAGGCTGTGTGGAGGAAACAGACCTGGGGGTATTGGTCGGTGCTCGGCTGAGCATGAGCCAGCAGTGTGCCCAGGTGGCCAAGAAGGCCAATGGCATCCTGGCTTGTATCAGGAACAGTGTTGCCAGTAGGAGTAGGGAAGTCATTGTCCCTCTGTACTCAGCCCTGGTGAGGCCCCACCTCGAGTACTGTGTCCAGTTTTGGGCCCCTCACTGCAAGAAAGACATT